>NW_006399815.1:12478284-12481384 GCF_000299155.1 Elephantulus edwardii | reverse complement strand
AGAGAGAATAGTGCAACAATGAATGAGTGGAAGCCCAAAATCTCTGTAAATGTTTATGAAAATTAATAAAATATAGAAAAAAAATAAGAAAAAAAGAACAGAACAGAATATTTTAAAAGGCCTTTAAAAGGCTTTGAGGCCTTGCCCACAGATCCCAGGAGAAAGCGTCTGCTGTGAAAAATATTGTACCTGTTAAAAGACCCTGCACGACTGGTATGAAAAGTAAGCATGCCCCTCAATGGTGTAGAGAATGCTTTGTTCTTTTCCTAAAGGCAAGCCAGACGAGGGCATGAAGGCAAGCACTTTTGAGATATAAAAGAGCAGAAAGGCACAGAAGAAAGCAATCACAAAGGAAAGGAAATGGATGTCACAACACATGAACATTTCCAAGGACCCTGGCACAGAAGGTGAAAGGAGACTGAGACCTTTCTCCTAGATTACAGAAAGAGAAAATCTTGTCCTAAAGCTGTGTGTCCAGAACTTGGACTTCTAGCCTCACAATTGCTGAGAAAATAAATTTGTATTATTTGAAGCAGCATCTCTGCTATAGCAGCACTAGCAGTCTAAAAGAAGTGGATGACTCCATTGTGATCACCTCAACTTCAACTGACTGATTGGTATTGCTCTTTTGTCTACTAATAATTTTTTTATTTTAGTTGTGATTTTGGGGAAATATGGGAGTAAATTGGGAAGGGTATGTGTCCTATTTCCATATCTTTTCAATCTACATGTGAAACAGTTTATCTGGGAGTCTGGGCTATTATCAGGAAAAATGTTATATCAGGATTGGAGGAAGACTCATCAACAATCTGCGTTATGCAGATGACACAACCCTACTTGCTGAAACTGAAGAAGACAAGAAGCACTTGCTGCAGAAGGTCAAGGACTATAGCCTTCAATATGGATTGAAGCTCAACATCAATAAAACAAAGATTATAATCACTAGGCCAATTGACAGCATCATGATATATGGTGAAGAGATTAAGATTGTTAACAGCTTCCATTTGCTTGGCTTTACTATCAACACTCTTGATACCAGCTTCCAAGAAATTAAAAGATTAATTGCATTGGAAAAGTCGACTGTCAGAGACCTCTCCAAAGTAATGAAGAACAATGATGTCAATCTGGTGTGCTTAATACAGGCCATGGTCTTTGCAATTACTTGTTATGTATCAGAAAATGAATAATGAGTAGAGATGATAGAAGGATAATTGATGCCTTTGAGCTGTGATGCTGGAGAAGAGTATTGAATATAAGATGGACTATTAGGAGAACAAACAAGTTTGTTCTGGAGAGGGTGAAGCCAGACTACTCCTTGGAGTCAAGGATTCTGAAGCTTCGTCTGATATACCTTGGACATATTGCAAGGCGGGATCAGTACTTGGAGAGGGACATCGGGGTTGGGAGGGTAGAGGGACAACAGAAGAGAGTAAGACCATTGATGAGATAGATTGATTTAGTGACTGTGATAATGGGGTAGATGTGTCAGAGACAATATGATTGACACAGGACCGAGCAGGGTTTAGGGCTGCAGGCAACTCGACAGCAAATAATAACAATAACAACAATTGTGATTTTAATGATAGTTTACAGAAAAGTTAGATTTTCATTCATTCATTGTTGCAAATTTTACCCCCTAATTCCTTTTCTCCCCCCCAATTTCATATTTTTTAAAATATTTATTCATTGTTCCATAATTACCACGCTCCAGCCATCTTTGCAACGCACCTCTTTTCGGGGCTGTTGTTGAATATACAATGTCTAATCATATATTTCTTTTAAACAGTTCTTTCCTTTAACTGTTCCAATGCAAGGTTCCTTATGTATCCATTCTTATCCTACTCTCCTTCCAACCCCCCCACGTCAGACCTGTGTTATAACAGTAGTGTTATGCAGTATTTGTCCTTTTGTGACTGAGATATTTCACTTAGCATAATGTCCTCTAGGATTATCCATGTTGTGCAATGTTTTATGAGTTCATTTTTTTAGTGTTGTATAGTAGTGGTGCTGGAGAAGAGTACTGAATGTACCATGGACTGCCAGGAAAACAAACAGATTCATCTTGGAGAGGATTAAACCAAGCTACTCCTTGGAGGCAAGGATTCTGGGGCTTCGTCTGACATACTTTGGACATGTTGCCAGGAGGGACGGGTTGTTGGAGAGGGACATCATGCTTGGGAGGGTGGAGGGACGGTGCAGGAGGGGAAGACCCTCTATGAGATGGATTGATTCGGTGACTGGGGTAATCGGGATGGGTGTGTCAGAGGCAGTGCGGTTGGCGCAGGATAGAGCAGGGTTTAGGGCTGTTGTGCATAGGGTCGCTATGAGTCGCAAACGACTTGACGGCACATAACAACAACAACAACATAGTATTCCATTATACGAAAACAATAAATGCTGGCATGGTTGTGGAAAGATTGGAACCCTTATTCACTGTTGGTGGGAGTATAAAATGCTGTGACCATTGTGGAAAGCAGTTTTGCACTTTCTCAAAAAGTTGTAAATCGAAATACCATTTGACCTAGCAATGCCACTACTGGGAAAATGAATTGATAGAAAAACTATGGTTTTGCTCTTTAAAATTATTTTAACTTAGGCAGTATTTATCCTTTTGTGACTGAGATATTTCACATGGCATAACATTGTACAACATCACTGACATGGGAATTTGGGGGAGGGAGATAGAGAAAGAATGGATAGATAATGAGCACTGACTGTATTTGCTCAGAGGAGAGGAGGAATCATCTGAAAGGAATATATTAATAGGTATTATATGTATGACAATAATTTAGAATAAGAGATGTATAGTAAAGTAGTCTGTAGAAGGGGGAAGTAGAGGGACAGGGGAAAAGATGTGCAACAATAAATAGTAAAAATTATTTTATTCTTGAAAGAAAAATCCACTTTGTTGAGTCACATCCACCTGTAAACATGTCACTGTTAGAGCCCAACCAAAGAAATAACTGGATACAGGGAGGGTCACAAGGAGGTGCCAGGGAGGCAGAAGCAGGCAAATGCAGCAGGCTGTTTCCAGGAGGGGGCCTGGCAAGATGGGTCAGGGAAGGAGAGGGCCAAAAAAGAACCAGGTAGGAATGAAAAA
>NW_006399815.1:12476530-12478184 GCF_000299155.1 Elephantulus edwardii | reverse complement strand
GGGGGAAAGGGACGTGGGAATTGTATACTAATGAAGGAATTTTTTTTCTTTTTTTTTCTTTCTCTCTTCGGAGGGGGAAGCAAGCTGGTGGGGAGGGGTGGGAAGGGAGAAAATTGCGGCAATGAATGAATGGAAATCCAAAACCTCTGTAAAAAAAAATTACAACAAAAAAATTTTTTTATTCAGTTCTTTAGAACCAACAAACTTAATAGATTTAATTTTATAAATGTTACAAGAAGAAAATCCTGGCAAAATTAAGAATAATTTACAAAAGATCAGATGCATACTAAAAGTTAAGCCTATTATTATTTTAAATTTACAATTTTAGTATTGTTGTTGTTGTTAGGTGCCGACGAGTCATAGACGACTCAGTGACCAATGACCTAAAGGCCTGAGCACTGTTTGTACATAGAGTTTCCGGAGGCAAGCCATTTCAGAAGTGGATGCTTCTCCTGCTTCTAGGCTTATTTTAGTTGGGAAGCTCCAGCAAACACTTTCCACCATGGGTAACCATTTATCACTTTTGACACATCATTGTCACAGTGTTTAGCATCACAACAACCACGAGTTACCTCTGTATAGCAATGCACAGGCCAGTGCTATACCACCTAGAAGAATGTTTAACAGGAAAACTATTTGAACCTGGCCTGAGGACCACAGATTAAAATCATCCACCTTCACCTTGAAAGCAAAACTTTCTGTCTACTAGGCCAACATAGCTCTCTCTATGTTGTCATTGTTATTGTTGTTAGGTGCCTACAAGTAGTAGACCACTCATGGAGACTAAGTTTAAAAAATAACTTATTCAGACCATTAGAGAAATGGATTTTTTTTTAAAGAAAGAAGTTTCTGAGAAAGTAATTAATTAGTCATAAGGGCCATTAAATCTCTTAAATGAACAGAGGATTCCACTAGAAATTATATAAATATTCATAAAAATATTACTTTCAGTGACAAGATGTCATTTGCTTTATTAAAATCACCTAATCTGAAGAAAGTATCCCCAGAGAAATACAAGAACACAGGGTAATATGAATATTAAATATGATAAATTTTTAAACATATCTGTCTTTCTTTTATGATTCTCTTCCTCCCTCCTCCCGTCTTTTTGTGTGGCAAGTAAATTTTAAGAGTATCCTTAAGCTTGGAAACTATTGTAATATGTCTTATGGGTAGTTTAGAAGGCAGTGAGTGCCCTTTAATATTTTGTTGGTAATAGCCAAATACTTCTTTTTAGCTATCGTTGCTAATGTGCGATGGATCTTGGCTGAAATCAGAGAATACCAGAGGATGTTTATTTCTGGGTTTTTAGCTATATAAAAGCATTTGACTGTGTGTCAAATAAAAATAATGGCTAACAATTGAGACAAGTGAGCATTACAGAACACTTCAGTATGTTCACATGAAACCTATGATGAGCTGAAGAGCTGTAGTCCAAACAGAGCAAGGGAATTCTGTATGGTTTAAAAGCAAGAAAGGTGTGCATCAGGGCTATATCATTTCTCCATGCCTATAAATCTGTTCGTTAAATTCTTCTGTATCTGCCAATTCCTTTCTATACAATGACTCAGTATATTCCTTCCATCTTCTTTTAATACTTCCTGGATCATTTAATATTCTGCCCAAAGCATCCTTGATTATAGCAACTCTAGGT
>NW_006399815.1:12472659-12474920 GCF_000299155.1 Elephantulus edwardii | reverse complement strand
TAT
The DNA here is from genome assembly GCF_000299155.1 of Elephantulus edwardii. NCBI lineage: Eukaryota > Metazoa > Chordata > Mammalia > Macroscelidea > Macroscelididae > Elephantulus > Elephantulus edwardii. Next base: position 12,474,917 of record NW_006399815.1, on the reverse strand, counting down.
GAGTCACAAATGACTCGACGGCACATAACAACAACAACATAAATCTGTACTCTAGAATCTGTACTTGATGAAGCATATGGAAGATTCATTAACAACCTGCATTACACATATAATACAACCTTGCTTGCTGAGAGCAAAGAGGACTTAAGGCAATTTGCTGCAAAGAATCAAAGACTACAGCCTTCAATATGGAATACATCTCAACACTAAGAAAATAAAAATTCTCATTACTGGGCTAAAATACCATGGTAGATGGAGATAAGCTTGGGTTATTAACAATTTCATCTTCCTTGGACCCGCAATCAACACAATTGATACTGGCATTCAAGAAACCAAAAGACATGTTATATTGGAAAACTCTCCTGTCAAAGACTCTCCAAAGTGAAACTGACTCAAGTCATGATTTTTCTGATGCCTTTGTGTTCTTGTCTTAGGAAACGAGTCTGTTTTGGAGCGAATATAATAAGGGTGCCCCTTGGAGGCAAGGAAGGGAAACTTGATTTCATATACCTTGGACATGTTATTAGAAGGGAATAGTGTTTGGAAAAAGACATCATTCTTGAAAATGTCAAAGAATAAAGGAAGAGTCTCAACAAGATGGTTTGACACAGTGACGGTATCAACGGGATCTAGAATATCAGAGATGGGAAGGATGGTGCAGCATAGGACAAGGTTCAGACCCATTGTTCATAAGTTTGCTCTCAGTAGTAGCTGGTTCATCAGCACCTAACAACAGCAACAACTTAAAAAATATTTGCAGAACATGGAATGGCAAATTTGGTTTCAGATATTTTCAGAATCATTAAAGACACTGGAAACCAGGCAAAACAAAAATTGTTGTTGTTGTTGATTGCTGTTGAGTTGAGTATGACTCATAGCAATTCTATGAACAAAATATCTGAAGCCTTTCTATAAATATTGTTGTTTCTAAAAGTTCATAGAGTTTCCAAAGGCATAAAACAAAAGTAAAAAAAAAAACCAAACCAAAAACCCAACACCAACTGGGTTTGATATATTCACTCTGAATAGTCTTCACTAATATGTATTTTTGGTCTTGTAATGTAAACTGACTAGTTGGTTTATAGAACTCATCCTAAACCAAAGCCATCACCTTTGAATTAGTAACTATTCATAGCAAGCCTATAAGATAGAGTAAACTAAAAATACTCAAACTCACTGTCTTCAAATAATTTCTGACTTACAGCCACTCTCAATCAAATTCTGAGGCTGTAAATTGCAATGGGAAAAGACTTCCCATCTCTCTTCCACATTGAGGCTGGGCCTCTGCATTATAGTAATGTAACTCATTAAGGATTATACCACCAGAATGCACAGTAGGGCAGAAGAGAACTATTCTATAGGGATGCCAAAACTATAAACTTTATGGAAGCAGTCTGCTACAGTAATTTCTATGGCAGAAATTAGTGAATTTGAACAGTTCACCTTCAGTTAACAGCTATTTGCTTGAACTACTGCATCAAGGCTTCTCAGACTCCAGAAGGAGCCACTACTTAGAGTGAAGCTAGTCTAGAATTACAGCTCTTCCTTAATTAAATATGGTTGTTGATAGTCTGTATTGTCAAGTCAGAATTTACCTACAGCTGATTCTCCAACAGGTTTTTAGAGGCAGTAAATCACATGAGAAAAGATTGCCTCTCCTGTGAAGCAGCTGGACGATTCAAATCAAGTGCCTTTGGGATTGCCACACAGTTTTTTACCACTGAGCCACCAGAGCTCCCTTAATTATATATTGTTGTTGTGTACAGGACAGTCAGACCCAAAACCCACCCTCTGACGGGTTTTCAGAGGCAATTAATCACAACGGAGGAGATTGCCCTTTCTTCTCCTGCAGAACAATTGGTGGCCTTAAACTGCGTGCCTTTGCAGAACTGTAGCACAGCTTCCTGCGACTGAGCCACTAGGGCTCCTTTAATTAAAAATCAATGGTTTAAATATCATTGTAGTTACTTGAGTATATAATTTTCCATTATGGGTCTTTGTTTCTTTGGAACAATATTTGGTCTCTGCTTATGGTAAAAATGAACCTCAATAATACATCAAAGTTTAAATTTAAGACTACATGAAGGGGAAAAAAATAATCTATTTTGGATGTTAGATGGATCTTAGCTGAAAACAGAGAATACCAGAAGAATGTCTACCTGTGTTTCATTGATTATGCAAAGGCATTTGACTGTGTGGATCATAACAAACTGTGGCTGACTCTGAGAAGAATGGGAATCCCAGAACATTTAATCGTG
>NW_006399815.1:12471048-12471719 GCF_000299155.1 Elephantulus edwardii | reverse complement strand
AGGATAGAGCACGGTTTAGGGCTGTTGTACATAGGGTCGCTATGAGTCGCAAACGACTCCACAGCACATAACAACAACAACAACAATTTCTATAAACCTTGATTACGCTTTCTGCCTGCTGTATTATGTCTACTTCAGGAAATGGAGTCCCAGATACAAATAGTATTAGGTGCCCTCCTCTGTGGTGAATTATGCTATGACCCTATAGAATGCACACCTCCGGTGGTCCAAACAAGACTGTACACATCTTTAGTGGTTTGAGTGCACCAGTGTCTCTGTGAAAGAAGGAGTGCAGTCTCCTCCAATTGTGGTTTACAACTCAGAACACTGATGGATTATCACTATGATTTGGAACGTATGGAGGCCAGTGACTTTGAGAGGTTTTTGCTTTGTTTGTTTGAAAAATATATTGCTATGTAGTGTCCCAAGTCTGCTTTAATATACTTTTTCAATTAGAAATGTTGTTGTTGTTAGGCGGCAATGAGTCAACTACAACACAATAGCGACCCCTGTAAAAACAGATTTAAATCTTACCATTTTTTACAGCATTGTTACAGTTGTTATGTAAATTTATCTAGTTGAGTGTCTTCCACTCCACCTTTCCAAGCATGATGTCCTTTCTCAAGTTTAGCACTTCCTACAACATCCCCAAAGTATGGGAGATAAAACTG
>NW_006399815.1:12467516-12468868 GCF_000299155.1 Elephantulus edwardii | reverse complement strand
CTCTGTGGATGTACTCTAGTCATTTTTAAATTCTTTTCAGCAATACTTTGTTTTCTTATGATATTGTTAAATAATTTCCACATTTTGTTCAATTGTCTTCTTGAAATGGGAGTAAATATGGATAATAGTTGACCAGGTAGGTGGTCTCCAGATTTTTTAGCACAACCTGGCAAGCATGTCCAGAGCTGCATTTGTTTGTTGGAATATGTCAATTGGTATTCCATTAATTCATGAGACCTTATTTTTTACCAATGACTCAAATAAAACTTGAACTTGTACTTTAATTATCATTGGTTCTTGATCATATACTACTTCTTGAAATTATTTTGGTTCTCACAATTTTGAACCATGCAGTGTTCCTTGTTCTGTTTTGTCTCCTGGTCCAAGTATAGGTTTCGCATTAGCACAATCAAGTGTTCTGGGATTCCCATTCTTTTCAGAGTCCGCTGCAGTTTGTCGTGATCCACACAGTCAAATGCCTTTGCATAATCCATGAAACACATATTGACATTCCTCTGGTACTCCCTGCTTTCAGCCAAGATACATCTAACATTAGCTTCATTATCCCTAATACCATGACCTTTTCTAAACCCACTCTGTACTACTGTTAGTTCTTTGTTGATGTGCTGTTCCAATCATTTTTTTGGGTAATCTTCAGCAGAATTTGCTTTCACGTGATATTAATGATATTTTTCGATAATTTCCACACTCTGTGGGATCACTTTCTTTGGAATGGGAACAAATATAGCTCTCTTCCAGTCAGTTGGCCAAGTGGTTGTCCTCCAGATTTCTTGGCAGAAGTTGGTGAGCATGTTGCTAGGAGAGGTTATTTCATGGAGAGAAGCATCATGACTGAGAAGGTGGAGGATGGCAAAAGAGAGAAAGACCCTCATCCAATTGATATGACATGGAAACTTCAGTAATAGCCTTTAATGTGTCATAGGTTATGAGCACGATATGGGATAGGACATGGTTCAGATTGTTTTATCATAGTGTCACAATAAATATTGTATTTGAAAACACCTAATAACAAAAATACAACAATATTGTTACATATAATATGCTACTATTACAGTATTCATGCCAGCCCTCAAAGATAAAGAACAGATTTGTAAAGATACTAATAATAGGGAGCTCTGATGGTGTACTCTGTAGGGAGTTGTATTGCTAATCAGATAGTGGTGTCTCTCAAGCAGTTTGAATCCATCAGCAGTATATTTAGAGAAAGATGGGCAATCTCCTTTCTTCTTTAGCATGGCCTCTGACACACCCATCCCGATTACCCCAGTCACTGAATCAATCCACCTCATAGAGGGTCTTCCCCTCCTGCGCCGTCCCCCCACTCTACCCAG
>NW_006399815.1:12458031-12465629 GCF_000299155.1 Elephantulus edwardii | reverse complement strand
CTACTAAAAGAACAAACAGGTTCATCCTAGAGAGGGTGAAACCAGGCTGTTACTTGGAAGCAAGTATTCTGAAGCTTCATCTGACAAACTTTGGATATGTTACAAGGAGGGACCAGTCCTTGGAGAGAGACGTCATGCTTGGGAGGGTGGAGGTACAGCCCAAGAGAGGAAGCTCCTTGATGAGACGGATTGATTCACTCATTGGGGCAATGGGGGTAGGTGTGTCAGAGACAGTAATGTTGCCACACGATAGAGCAGGGTTTAGGGTGTTGTACATAGGGTTGCTGTGAGTCACAAGTGACTCAACAGCACATAAGAACAATGACAACAGCGATGATCTGAGACCTAGACAATGAATAAAGGTGACAGAAGAATAATTGATGCTTTTGAGCTATGGTGTTAGACAAGAGTACTGACTGAATATCCCATAGACTGCCAAAAGAACAAAGAAATACATTTTGGCAACAGTAAAGCTAGTTTGTTCTTTTGAAGCAAAGATGATAAAGCTTTGCCTCACATACTTTGGGCATGTTGCTAGGAGGGATTATTCCTTGGAGAGGGATATAATGCTCAGAGAGGCACAGGGTCAGCAAAGGAGGGGAAGACCCTCAAACGTGGATTGACATAGTGACTGCAACAATAGGCTCTAATGAGTCAGGAAGTATGAGGATGGCACAGGGTAAGAGAGAGTTTAGCTGTGGTGTTCACAGGGTCACTATGGATCATGTTTGACTTGACAACATCTACCTAACAACAACAACTAATCAAAACAGAATCTTGTCATAAATGGGGACTATCTGTGTTCCACAAAGCCAAGGAAAAGTTCAGGGTTTATAGCCTCAGAAAAACTCTGAAGAGTCAACTAAGATTTAGTTCTGGCTCAATGGGAATAAGGGAACTTTTTAAGTTAAGGAATGAAATCTTCAGTTCTTGTTTAAATAACAGTACCTTCAGTCTCTCTTAAACATTTCTTCCACAACCACGGTTCTCTTGGTTTAATCACTAAACTAAATTTCAGGGCCCCATGCAGTTACAAATTTATTTCTCTATTGTTGGGTTGCCTAAGTATCTGTTCTCCATGATCAGAAACTAAGACATTTCACTTGGGAAACATGCTTAATGCAGAAGGTAAGGAAGACTACACATTTAGGAGAGAATGGGTTTTAGTTAACGGGAGTCCAAATAGGCTGAATATACTTAATTTGGGGAAATGTTTTTATTACTAGTGTTATTCTGACTTAATTCAAGAGGTATTTAAATTCAGAATTCAATTAGGGAGCTTCCATTATGAATTAACTATGTTTTTATGTAATTATTAATTTCCCTAAGTAGTCCAACAATAGATTAGTAGCAATAATGCCATTAAGATTATTTGGATAAGAACTGAGAACAAACTACTATTTTTATGTCCTCTTTTTATTTCAAAATCATTCTGATTTTTCAGTCCTGGGTATTTTCAAGTAATCCCTAAGAAATCTTCCTTCCTGTTAATTTTGAGTTTCCTATTAAAGTGCTCTTTGCTGGTTTCAGCAAAGAGCTTTAAACAAATTGTTATTACATTTAAAAAAAATGTTCAACATACAATGGATCTTGGGGCAGGGACTTGGACCTCCACAGTCAAAGGTTCTATATCTGCTGAGTCAGACAATAGCCAGACCATATTGGAGAAGGAAAAGCAATGAAGTGGCAAAGTCATTCTTCAAAGGTTAGGAAGGACTATAGTGTTATTTACATACTGTTTACATTGGAGATCTAGTAGCATAGTTCCTATGGAGATGCACTGCTAACTCCTAGGCTGAACCTCTCCAGGAGTTCTAGCACTGGCTCTCTGATAAAGATGAGCAAGCTCTGAGGTAGTTTTAGCTATAGGGCAATGAGTAAAGCAGTATTATTATAAGCAATCTAGAGATGATCTGAAGTATACAGGAAGCAGGGTAGAGGTTATATGCAAATACTATGTGATTTTATTTAAGGAACTTGAACATGCATGGATTGTGTTATCTGAGGGAGTGCTGGTGGCATAGTCTTGCTACCAGGTGAGTTGCACTGCCAAAATAAAGGCAACGCCTATTTGATGGTTTTTATCTACCAGTAGCTGTGCAAAAGCAAGACAGACCGCCTCCTCCCATGCGATTTTCAGCCTTAGAGACCCAACCGAGGTCTTGCTTTGAGTCAATTCCATGGCAAGGAGTTTGGAGACAGGGGAGCTCATTTGGAGGCATATCCTGGAGCCAAGGCCCCTCAGACACTAAGACATGGCTGTAATCATTTTGCTACCTACAAATTTGTTTACTAGATACTACAAATTAATTTCAGAGCTGGACTACTGATGAGATCAGCTATCCATGGAATAACCTGATTTTTTTTAAAAAACTCCACCTCACTTACTTTGGGCGCATGGCGAGGAGAGATCAGTCCTTGGAGAAGGACATCATGCTCAGAAGGGTGGATGGACAGCACAGGAGAGGGAGACCCTGGATGAGATGGATTGATACAGTAACTGGGATGATGGCAGTTGGTGTGTTGGAATTAGGGAGACTGGCTCAGGACAGGGAAGGGTTCAGAGCTGCTGAGCATAGATTCGCTATAGATCGCTGGTGACCTAACCAATAACATATTATGGCAGGTATGGAAGCAAGAGTGGCATCCACTTCCTAAATAACATGCTTCCAGAAACTCTGAACTTAGATAAATGTTGATAGTTGCAGAGGCGCTTCAGGCCTTTTGTTCATAGGGTCACTATGAGTCATGCTTGACTCAAAGGCAATCAACAACAATAATAACATCATGAAAATATCTATGGTAGAACAACATTTAAACTAATATTTACAGAATTCTTGATTTTAAAGGAACTGCCAAAAACAATGTTGTCAAATTTCTTAGTAAATTGCAGGTGAGGAAAGATTGAGTGATTTACCTGAAGCCCACAATATGTTCATGACATTGTTATTGTGTACCATAGATTTGGAACTGACCCAAACTTGGCCCTCTGACAGGTTTTTAGATGCAGTTACTCTCACAGGAGATAGTCCAACCTTCTCCCACAGAGCAGCTGGGTGGTCTCGAACTGATCTCAAACCACTTGCCTTTGGGATTGCAATGCAGCGTTTTGCAACTAGGCCGCCTTATGATAGAGTACTAGAATTTTTTCTTTTCTTTTCTCCCCAAGTCAATAGTTCTAGAGGGAAAAAAAAAACCCAACACTCAGTGCTGGGCCTCTGCTGTGCGATGAGTTTTCAAAAATTGATAATGTACTAGGATTGCTGGTAGAGGAAGAAAAGGAAATAAACTGATCTCTGTAATGCTACAGTACAGACAGATATGCCTTCTGTCCATTGCCTCCTTGTATTTCAGGTCAGGAGAACAAATGATTCTTGTTTAAACAATGTGTGGCTTACAAACCACACTCATAATTATGGTTATTAAAATGGGAAAAGTCAAGATTATGCTAAGCAAAATATTTGTCACAATTTATCTTTCTTGCAAGCTTATTTATAGAGATAGACTGGATAGATACATATATAAATGGAAATTATATGCAAGTCTTAAGCAAATAATGACAAACATGACCTTGTTTCCCCTGAAGCTCACAATTTGTTATCAGTGAAACAAAAATGAGCCTTCCTCCATAAAAGGAAACATTGACTGGATGAGGAAGTCCAATAATTAATTTAAAGGATGCTTTGTAATTTATGGTTTTAGAGATACTTCTAGAGCTCATAGCCAGGGAAGCTCAGCAGGGAAAGGATGAACTGGAGAAAATAATCATGCAAATTCCCCTCCAGGATTTTGCAAGAATTGTGGCAGTGGTAAGAATTGCTATAATCAAAACACTTTAATCCACAAAAGCAATATAAATTTGATGACTTAAGTGGTGTAAGCACCTGGTGTACATTATATTTCTGTTAACTGCCTGATACTGAAGATTTTTATATCTCCCTAATTCCCCCAGTACACTCTATTCTTTTTTAATTTCACAACCGAATTCCTACTTCTAAGAGTAAAATAATAGCTTAAATTCTCCTATAATCCCACATTGTAGTTAATATAATTGCTTTCCTTTGAGCACATTATTACCACTTCCCAATAGCTGATCATCCATTCTCTGATCCTAAGTATACCAAGGATAGCATATCATTTTCTAAAGATATTAGGGTTATGAAATTAGTTGTGCAACAGCCATCACTACTATAAAAGGCATAGTTCTCACTGAGAGGCCTATCCAGGTTTTGTGACTTACTGTAGGAATGTTACTGGAACTCTTTCTATGGTTAATGGTTGGTTTTGCCTTTTTTTTTTTTTTTAACTTCTTGCACTGAGAGGTGTGAGGACTTTAAAAACTTCATTTCTGAGAGAAAAATGGTGGCACCCTGGAGACAGTTCTCAAAACAACATCAATAAATATCAAAGGGAAAGGAATGATAGAATGAAGAGTACCAAGAAAATTGGTGGAGAAATTGGAGCCAAAGTGGAGAAGGGAAATAAGTGTACATTCAAAACAGAATTTTATGGTTTGTTTTTTTTAATGTTTTCTTTTGTTAATGTTGTCTTTATACTTCCACATGGAATATACACAATAAACCCATTTTGTGTATCAGCAGATGGCATTATCCCTATGAAAAAAATGAGTTTTCAAAAAGGAACTGCTCTGATTAACTGGAACAATGAAGATTTTTTTATTTGGAGGATTTTCCCCCTCACTATCCAAGCTATTTTTGCTCATAGATAAGTCTATTTATAGTTAGTTGTCAGCACTTAAATCTACACTCAATTTATTGAGATGACAAATTAAAGATGCCTGATTTTTCAAGCTTTCTAGTTTATATTTAAAATCTCATTATTATACTTATAAATACAGTAAAATAAGAATGATCCCTTTTCTTGGACTAGTGTTTCATTAAATTCAATTGGAAAAAATACGTTTTTTTTAAACAGGTCATCTCATTTACCAATTTAATTAATTAAACTTACTAAAATGTTTAAACTGCTCTTTCAAATATAACACCCTTAAAATGCAAAATATTACTGAAAGAAACTACTACAAAACATTGATTAAAAATTAAGGAATGGCTAAATAAAATGAGAGATAAGTGATGTTTTATGGGTTGGAAGACTTAATATTGGAAAGAGAAAAAAACAAAGACCTGAAAGTGTGCTTATGAAAGTTAATCAACAAAACTAGTGAATCACAATGTGTTAAGCCCCTGTACACAGAGACACAGGATTGATCCATGGGTTTCTTTGATGGTCTGTCAGGTACAGCTCAAGGAGGTAAGACTTGTTGGAATGCCAGAGCACAAATAAAATTAATTGCCCTCAAGTCGGACAAAGGAGAATCCAACCACTACATACATCATCTCAGGTCATATAAGGGGTGCATCTTAGAATCAAGTAAAAACAGACTGGAATTGTAGAAAATATAAATGGAAAGAAGTTTACATTCTCAGAGTTAGTATGTATTGAAGTATTATTATTGGTCAATGTACAAGTTTCTAGTTAATAAGTTCAATAAAGGAAGAGGTTTCATTATTAGAAATCATGAGACATGGCTTGTAAAGTCAGCTAAAAACTGAAACTTTATAGACTAGGGTGGTGGTAGGCAGTATATAATTGGTAGAACTAAAAGAGGTTTGTAAAACTTGTCTGAATGCAGGGCAAGGCTCAGAGTCTCCACACCTAAGGTCAAAAAGAACTGCTTTAGAGCAAGACTATTGTTATTGTTATGTGCTGTCAAATCACCTTTGACCCATAGCGATCTTATCTATGTACAGCAACTCTGAAGCCTGCTCTGTCCCAAGCCAGTCTCACTAATTCCAACACATCAAGCTCCATTACCCCAGTTACTGTATCAATCCATCTCATCCAAGGCCTTCCTCTCCTGCATTGTCCTTCCTTGCCTCCAAGCATGATGTCCTTCTCCAAGGACAGGTCTCTCCTGACCATGTTCCCAAAGTATGTGACACAGAGCTTCAAAATCCTAGCCTCCAAGGAGAAACTTGGTTTCACTCTTTCCAAGACAGACCTATTCAAGACTCTTCTCCAGGACCAAAATTTGAAGGCATTGATTCTTCTTATGTTATCCTTAGTCATTGTCCAGCTTCCCTGTACAATTTACTGCCTCTAATAACCCAAGTAATTGAGAAGACCATGGCCTGGATTAGGTGCACTTTAGTCTCTCGACTGACTTCATTACTTTTCAGTACTCTGGAGAGGTGCCTGACTGCAGATTTTTCCAATGCAAATTTCCTGACTGTTGGTGCCAAGAGTGTTGATTGTGGAGTGAACAAGCTGTAATTGTAAACAACCTCAATCTCTTCTCCATCTATCATGGTGCTGCTAATTGACACAGTGGTGAGAATCTTTGTTTTCTTGATGTTGAGCTTCAATCCATATTGAAGACTGCAGTGTTTGACCTTCTGCAGCAAGCTCTTCCAGTCTTCTTCAATTTCAGCAAGCAAGGTTGTGTCATGTGCATATCGTAGGTTATTGAGTCATCCTCCAATCCTAATGCCACAATCCTCTTCATAAAGCCCTGTTTCCCGAATTATCTATTGTGCATATAGATTGAAAAGGTATGTATCCTGAATAGTAACCTCATTGTCTGTTAGTTCTATGTGACCATTACAAGGAATCATCAAACCTAGCAGTTGTTTAGTGAGAATTGTGGGAGGTATATTGATGTTAGAAGAAAATTAATATCTTCAAAAAAATTAATATCATAGGAATTAACTTCATGCTGCTGCTGTTGTGGATTCTACCCCACTATGGAGTTAGTGGGACACTCTGGTAGTCTAGTGGTAAGTGGTCCACCAACGAAATGCCCCTCAAAGGAAAGCCAATCACACATCTGAAAATTTCAAGAGCATTTATTAATTCCACATGTGGAGACTTTCTCCCTCCACAAGAAGTTGGTGAGGGAAAAAGCCTCAAGTACCCCCCATTACTTTTATAGCTTTTTGGGGGGTGCTTCTATCAGGGCAGGGAGATTGAGATCATGGTTGGTGGGTTGGGGGATCAGTCATGTGGGTTGGCTTTTGACGGGCTGGCTACTTTGCCCACCTTTACTCCTGTGTCACACAGACACTAGTTAATTCTTTACTTTGCAAGGACAGACAAGACTTTACCTGGGTCATTTGTGTTTGTCTTAAGCTAAGAATTTTTATGTCCTGCTTCTGCTTCTGGCATTAATGGGGGTTTGTAAAAAATGGGTGTTTTGCTGTCCCTTCAGTAAGAAGCTGTGCTATCAATGCAAAGATAGACAGTTTGAATCCATTAGGTGCTCTATGGGAGAAAGATGGGCAATCTCGTATCCTTCTGTACTATTTACTACCTCTGAAAATCCACTGGAAGGCCATTTGTAAGTCAGTTCTTCCTTGACTGTACAAGTGACAACAATAATATGGAGTTAGTAGTGGTCACACTTTGCCACCTTCAAGTTGGCTGCACTATTTTCTCAATTAATAATAGCCAAAATGTGTATTCAATCTAATACTCATTAACTGATAAAAGATGAAATATTGTATATCCATAGATTAGATTACTAAAAGGGGAAGAATTAAATATGAATGGCCATAAGACGCTATACTAAGTGAAAGAAA
>NW_006399815.1:12438913-12457350 GCF_000299155.1 Elephantulus edwardii | reverse complement strand
CACCTTAGTCTTTAAACTAACATCATTGCTCTTTAAGCACGTTAATTTTTTTTAAAAAAACCTATTATTTTAGCAGAAGTCTACAGAAAGGATGGGTTTTCATTTATTCACAGATATATCTTTTCCTCCCTCTTCTCATTCACTTTATGAAGCATGTCTCATTCCAGATTGTCAATTGCAATATGTATAATATCTGTTCTAATCTACTCTGTTCCCTTTAGATAGTCCCTCCCTTCTCCCACTCAAGAGTAGGGTTCTTTATTTATTCAGCACTTTAAAGAAGTCATTAACAACAGATTTTTTTCAATGCAATACATCTTTTTTTTCTATAATTATATTTTATTAATTTTCATAAACATTTACAGAGATTTTGGGATTCCACTCATTCATTGTTGCACTATTCATCTTTTGATTTCCTGATCACTAGTGCCAGTAGACTAAATGGCACCGAACAACAAAAGTGCCGAGGGTATTGATTATGGATATGGGCAAGATGAAATCATTGACAATTTCTATTTCTTCTCCATAGGTCATGATATTTCCTATTTTCCCAGAGGTGAGGATTTTTGTTTTCTTGATGTTGAGATTTTACTGTAGTCTTTGATCTTCTGCAGCAAGCATTTCAAGTCCTCCTCACATCCAGCAAGCAAAGTTGTGTCATTTGTATAGTGCAAGTTGTTGATGAGCCTTCATCTGATCTTGATACCACATTTTCTTAATGGAGTCTAGCTTCTCAAATGATTTTTGGTTGTTTTTTTGTGTCAGTTTTTTGTTGTTATTGTTTTTTGGTTTTTGTGTTTGGTTGTTAGTTTTTTTTTGTTGTTATTGCTGGGTTTGTTTTATTTTTAAATTTTATTGGGAAAAAACATATTGGGGGTACAAGGGTGTGAGGGTTTGAGGCAGAAGGGTGAGGATGGGCAGGGATGAAAATTGCAGGGGTGCAGTTGCAGAGCTGCACAATATGGTTGGTGGGGGGAGCAGGTGAAGTAAATGGAAAGGATCCAGTGGAGACCAGATGCTACAGGGGTATGATAAGCATAGTCCAATGGTGATTAAACCAACTGTCTTATTGATTTGGGAACTGGACGCAGACTCTCTGGCTTCTTCATGCTGAATGGGGGAATTGATGTGAAGGGGGAAAGGGAGGATACTTTATCACCTTACTGGTGGCCTTGGGTTAAAGCTGCTTGCTTTCTTGTTCTGTTAGAAGATATTTTCCTGACATTTGCTCCTTTCTGGACTGCAAAGTGTTTTCCCAGGTGGGTCCAGTGGGGATGGCTGGTTGAACCCAGAGGCTCCTTCCTCCTTTGCTTCCTTAGCTGGCAGTTGTATTTCCTTTTTGTCACTAGCACTGGGTTGAGGGTCAGGTCTGGAGTAAAACTCAGTGTTAAAGTCACCTGTAAGAAAGAGGGCAAACCTAGAGAGAACAAATTTGTGAGTTACAAATAGAAGGGCTTTGAGGGTGTTACTTTCAGGTTTACTGGGGGATAGGGTGGCAGAAAGTAGCCTAGATAAAATTCCCTGGATACCCTAGGCATTATTTTCTACCCAGGGGTCAGACGGCACAACCTGGGGACTGAGGAGCTCTCCCTGAGGGTCATGACAGCTCACCCCAAGCCAGGGGCCGAAGACAGCCTGCCCCGAGCAAGGCAACACCCCCCCCAGGGGCTGGCTGGTACACTCCCCCTCCAATTGCCCCCACCCCAGGCTGGGCCCCTCGCCTGACCCAAGACTATGTGGCCAGGGGCAGCATCCCCAATTCCAGCACCGCCACTTTTACACCCCCCCCCATAAGTGGTAATACTGTAATTTGAAGTAGGTGTCACTGCCCTCCCCCTTTATAAATGGCAAAGGGAACCTGAGAGTTGTGAACAGACTCCCCCCAGTTCTAAACAGCTTTTGGCAGAGGCATTCAACAGATCAAAATATGTGGTGCATTTAGGATGTCGTTCCTCTTGGACATGCTGCCACTGTTAAGTGTTATCAAGTAGACAACTCAAAGTGACTTTCAACAATCCATTGTATTAGTGATCTTCTTTTCTGGCCTGTCCAAGGAAACCCAAACCTGCAGGTGGTGGTGGGGGGGTGGCTGGGCCGCATCTCCCACAGGTGGCCTCCTGCTTCTCCCATCCCTGCCATCTTGGCTCCAAGAATTCTCCCCAGAACAAGTCCATCTTTCGGCAGTGTGGCTGCTCCACTGCACCAGTCTTGGGGAGGCCCAGTGCCTACCATTTATCTTGGGTGAGGGAATCCATAGGTTCCGGCAGTGGAAGCCTCATGGAGCTGCAGAAGTGGTGAAGTGCAGGTGGTGCAGTGCAAGCTCGGCAGGAGGGGGCTGGGAGTTGCGGGACTCACCCATTCCTCCTTGGGAATCCTTGAATTCTTGTTGAGCCTCGTTCTTCACTGAAGACCAATCATCAACTGTTTAACTGTTCCATTATCAATAAGCAGAGGTCTGTAGAAGGCCATTGGAGTCAAGGATTCTGAAGATTTGCCTGACATACTTTGGACATGTTATAAGGAGGGACTGGTCCTTGAAGAGGGATATCATGTTTGGGAGAGTTGAGGGACAGCGCAGGAGAGGAAGACCTTTGATGAGATGGATCGATTCTATGTTTGGGGTGGTGGGAATAAGTGTGTTGGAGACGGTGAAGTTGGCACAGTATAGAGCAGAATATAGGGCTCTTGTACATAAGGTCACAAGCGACTTGATGGCACATAACAACAATAACAACAACAACAACAGTTTAAATAGGAATGATGAAAGCATATAGCCCTGATGTACACTTTTCTTGATTTTAAACCAAGAGTGGTTTCTTCTATTCGGGAAACAACCTGGTCTAGGTATAGGTTTCACATGAGCACATTTAAGTCTCTGGGATTCCTCTTTTAATCAATGTTACCCATAATTTGCCATTATTCCCATATAATTTAAGATACCAGAAATCTGCATATGCCATCTGCCTTCCCAAAGATGGTCTAGCTGCATCATCATCCCAAAAATCTGTGAATATATTACTAACCAGATGTAAAGGGACTCTGTAGATTTTATTAAGTTAACGTTCTTAGGATAGAAAATTATGCTAATATTCTGATTGTAACCAATGGAATTATGTGGTACTTCTTGTTGCATTTTTGTTATATGTCACTGATTTTCCTGTGACTCATAGCAACCCTATGTACAATAGCTCTGAATCCCGCCCTATCTTGAACAGTATGACCTGCTCCTATTACCCCAGTTATTGAGTTAATCCTTCTCATCTGGGATCATCTTCTCCTAAAACTCTTTCTACCTATCCAAGCAAGATAACCTTCACCAAGGTCTGGTTTCTCCTGGCCACATGCCCAAAGTATAGGAGATGGTACTTCACAATCCTTCATTCCAAAAAGCAGCTTGGTTTCAACTTCTCTAAGACAGATCTGTTTTTTCAGGAGTCCATGGTATGTTTAATACTTTTCTCCAGCATCACAACTCAAATGCATCAACTCTTCTTTTGTCACTCTTAATTGTTGTCCAGCTCTCTGAAGCATAGTAAGTTATTGGAAAGATCATGGACTGAATCTGGTGCATCTTAATCTCTAGACTGATGTTGTTGCTGTTTAGCACTTTGAAAATGTCTTTAAGAACATATTTCCCAACTGCAATTCATATTTTGATTTTCTGACTGCTGGTGCTAAGAATGTTGATTGTGGAGCCAAGCAAGCTGAAATTGTTAATAATCTCAATCTCTTCTCCATCCATCATGGTGCTGCCACTTAGCCCAGTGGTGAGAATCTTTGTCTTCTTGATATTGAGCATCGATTCATATTTGAAAACTACAGTCATTGACTTTCTGCTGCAAATGCTTCAGTTCTTCCTCAGTTTTGGTGAACAAAGGTGTGTCATTTACACAATGCAAGTTATTGATGAGTCATCCTCCAAACATATGCCACATTACTCCTCACAAAGTCCAGCCTCCCAAATGATCTGTTCTGCATATAGACTGAAAAGGTATAGAGACACATCCTGACACTCCTTTTCTGATTTTGAACCATGCAATGTTTTCTTGCTCTGTTCTGATAACTGTTTCCTGGTCCAAGTATAAGTTTCACATGAGTCATCAAGTGTTCTGAGATTCCCATGCTTCTCAAGGTTAGCCACAATTTGTTGTGATTTACACAGTCAAATGCCTTTATATAGTCAGTGAAACATGGATAGCAATTCCTCTGGTACTCTTTACTTTCAGCCTGACATTGACAATAACATCCCAAGTGCCACAGCCTCTTCTAAACCTGGCTATATTTCTGGTAGATTTCTGTTGATGTACTGTTCCAGTCATTTTTGAAAAATCTTCAGCAATATTTTGATTGTGTGTAATATTAGTGATATTGTTTGATAATGTCCACCCTCTGTAAGATCACCTGTTTTTGGAATGAGAATAAACGTTGATCTCTTCCAGTCCTTTGGCCAGGTAGTTATTCTCCAGATTTCTTGACACAACCTGGTGAGCACATCCAGGGCAGCATCTCTTTGCTGAAATATGCCAGTTGGTATCCTATCAATTTTGGGGGTCTTGGTTTTTGTCAGTTTCTTCAGAGCAGCTTGAACTTCTTCCTTCATCACCACTGCATCTTAATCACACGTCATTTCATCATTTTTTTTTCTGTGTCAGCCAATTCTTTTTGGTACAGTAACTCCTTCCATCTTCTTTTAATGCTTCCCGAGTCATTAAAAATTCTGCCCTTAAGTATTGAAACTTAAGTCTTGAATTTCATTTTCTTCAGCTTAAGAATCCAGAGTTTGTTCATTTGGCTCTTTTGATTTTCTGATTTCAACTGTTTCCACATTTGATTATAATGTTTTGTTTTGTTTCTTCAAGCTGCCCTTAAAATCTTCTGTTCAACTCCTTAACTTCCTGATTTTCCCCGTTTGTTTTGGATTCTCAGCACTTTAGTGAAATATTCAGATTCTCTTTGGACATCCATCTTTGTCTTTTCTTCTCTCCCTGTCTTTGTAATGACATTTTGAATTCTTCATAGATAGGGTCCTTAGATGACGGAAACAAGAGAGTCGGAGTTAGAGAGTGATTTGAAGATGTTTTGTTTTTATCTTTGAAGATGGAAGAAAGGGACAAGACTAGCCTTCAAAAGCTGAAGAAAAACAAAAGCAAGAAAATGGACTATCCCCTTAAAGGCCACCAATAAGGGGACCACTCTCCCAAAGAACCTCCAAAAAGAACAACTCTGTGAATATAAATTGAGCCCTCCAAGAACCTTATCTCAACTCTTCTAGAAATCTTCCTCTGTAAAGGTTCTTTTTGCATTTATGACATCTATAACTATAAAAGTAATACATATATGTTGTTTTTATGTTTCTTTCAATCCAAAAAGTCCATCATGCATTGTTGCTGCTGTAATAGGAAAAACAAAACCCCATAGAGAAAACATCCCACACAAAATTATTATAAGTAGTTATGAGATACTTTTTTTAATATGGCGATGGTTGCATAATTATGTAATAAAATATTTATTTGTACACTTAAAATTAATGCAAATTCTACTGTCTATAAATTATACTTATTGGAATAAAACCAAGGTGTCTGTGAAGCTATATTGCATCTGGACACTAGAAAAACATCCAATGCTTTACCTTCTTTTACCTTTTGGAGTCTTCTCACATTCCATAGCTTATAATCTCACTGTGCTCTGATTTTTGCTCCTATTGTAATATACCTATCTCTGACTTTTACTCTGCTATCTCTTTCTTCCATTTATAAGCACATTGCTACACTCATATAAGAAAGTTCTGGTGAGTGAGTGGTAAGAAGTTGCACTGCCAATGCAAAATCAGGTGATTTGAATCAGTAGAGGGATGTGCAATCTGTTTCCCTGTGATTTACTGTCTACTGGAAAGTCAGCTATAAGTCAGTTGTGACTCGATGGTACCTAACAACAACATACTCATATAATATAAAATAATCTCTATCTATAGAGTTTTAATTGAATCTGTTAAATACCCTTTGCAGTGTATGGTAATCTAAATCTACATTGTACTGAAGTTGAGTTCCAGAAGTAAGACACTCTTCCTTTCTAAGGTAATTAATTCTAATTTTGCCTTTAATTTTGGGAGAACACAATTCAACCTGTTCCCAGATATTGCTGTTTTAAAGGTTGAATTGTGTTCTCTCAAAATTAAAGGTAAAATTGTAACCTCTGGTACTTAAGAATACAACTTTATTTGGAAATTGCTGTTGTTGATTGTCGTCAAGTCGAGTTAAACTCATTGTGACTCTATGAACAAAAGACCTATTGTTTTCTCATAACTGTAGTGTTTTCTCCAAATTCATATAGTTTCCAGAGGCATGTGGTTTAGAGAGTGGACGCCACTGCTACTTACAAACCCATTTTACAACTGGGAGCTCCACCAGACACTGTCTACATTGGAAAACCATTTTGTTATTCGATGCCCCAATGACACAAGGTTCAGCATCACAGCAAACCCAGATTACTTCATACAGCACATTGACAAAGAGTGATGTACAAAGTGGAAGTATGTTCCTCTAAATTAACAACATTAGTCTCACATAGCAGTAGTTAAATATCATCAAGTCAAATATGACTCATAGTGATCCTGGCCCAAAAAGACCTGAACTCCGCTCTATAATTAACATCATTTCTGTATGTTCTTAGAGTTATTTTTTTTAAGATCAATTTATATTACAAATTGTTAACCTAAGGTCTCATCAAAGTAGGATCCAATCTGGGTTGTTGTTGTGGTTGTTGTTATGTGCCGTCGAGTCGTTTTCGACTCATAGCGACCCTATGCACAACAGCCCTAAACCCTGCTCTATCCTGCGCCAACCGCACTGCCTCTGACACACCCATCCCGATTACCCCAGTCACCGAATCAATCCATCTCATAGAGGGTCTTCCCCTCCTGCGCTGTCCCTCCACCCTCCCAAGCATGATGTCCCTCTCCAAGGACCCGTCCCTCCTTGCAACGTGTCCAAAGTATGTCAGATCAAGCCCCAGAATCCTTGCCTCCAAGGAGTAGCTTGGTTTAATCCTCTCCAAGATGAATCTGTTTGTTTTCCTGGCAGTCCATGGTACATTCAGTACCCTTCTCCAGCACCACAGCTCAAAAGCATCCACTCTCCTGTCCTCCCTAGTCATTGTCCAACTCTCTGATGCATAACAAGCGATTGCAAATACCATGACCTGTGTCAGGCGCACCTTAGTCTCCAGAGAGACACCGTTGTTCCTGAGTACATTAGAGATGTCCCTAACAGCAGACTTTTCCATCGCGATAAGCTTTTTGATTTCCTGACTGGCGGGAGAGGGCCGGGCGGGCACCAGCAGTGCATGGGTGGTTCAGTGGTAGAATTCTCTCCAGCCACGTGGGAAGCCCGGGTTCGATTCCCGGCCCATGCAGCCCAGCGCCGCCCCCCCCCCCCAATCTGAGTCGTGTCTTATAAAAAGAGAGAGAGAGAAGAAACACAGGAAGACAGACAGATATGACTATCATGTGAAGATTCATTTGCAAGTCAAGGAGGGGTGTTTGAGCTACCAGAATCTTAGAGAAGCAAGAAAGTATTTCCTTTTAAAGTCTTCAGAGAGATACTAACCATGACCTCTAGTCTCTAAAACTGTGAAACAATAAATTTCTGATGTTTAAAATCACCTCATTACTATTAGGTGCCATCAAATTGAGTATGACTTAAAGCCACCCTATGAACAAAAGATCTGAACTCTGTTTTAACCTGTGCTATCCACAAACTTCCTGACACACAAGAGCCCGCTGGAACAGTCACCATGTCAATCCATCTGGTCAAGGGCTTCCTCTCTTTTGCTGACCCTTCCTAGCATCATGTTCCTCTCTGAGGAATAGCCCCTCCTAATAACATGCTCAAAGTATGTGAGGTGAAGCCTCATCATTCCTGCCTCCAAACAACACTCTAGCTGTACCCTCTCCAAGACATATTTGCTTGTTTTTTTGGCTGCCCATGGGATGTTCCGTGCTCTTGCCCAAGACCACAGTGCAAAGGTATCAATTCTGAAAAGACTTGTTCTGTGATATTAGGAAAGCTCACGAAACAAAAATAATTTATTAGAATTTTCTTTCCTGATTGAAAAATGTCTTTAATTTTTTATGAAATTTAATCACACTGAATATAATAAACACCTAGATTTCTGTTCCTAGTATTGAATTTGGGGGTGATTATTATTTTCAATATAATTTATGTTTGATTCAAAGGTAAGATATTTCCTGAAAAGTTTTCCAGGGCAGCAATAATTCTATCTAGTGTTTGTTGCAAGTGTAACCTCAGCAAGTAGTTGTTTTTATAAATTAGCCTTGGTATTACCTAACTAATGAATATGGATGTGTCCAGTTTTTCTATTCCCTTTCAGGGCAAGCACATCTGGTACTTAGAAGCATTACTGCAATCTCACATAAAGAGGATCAGTTGATGAAGCTTCTTGAATATCCCAAGTGCTCACTGAAAGTAACTTGGCTTGCTCTGAATACTCCATTTCATGCACAAATATACTGTGTGAGTGTCTAAAGCTGCACAGACCTTTCTGATAGTTTTTTTTTCCCTTGTTGCTTCGGCCAGTATCAAAGGCTTTTCTCTATCTCCTTGGTTCATTAGCTGGATCCCAGGGTATCTTCCAAGTCTGATGCAGTTAAGAGACTGAACATCAATAGCGCCATCTGCCCCACCGGAAGTGATTTTGCCATCTGGCTTCAGGAAATTGGGGCATATCTTACTGGTTCAAAGTGAACTGGTAGTAAATCTGTCTTCTATGGTAGTGAAAAACAATAAAGAAGTCTGCTTTCTAAAGATATGCATGTCTTTGGCACGATTTTCAGCATCATGTTACCTATTTTTATTTATCGGGAAGCCAAACTATATTTTTTTTCTGCTGTTCTATTATTCTTTATGAACACCTATTTATCTCACAATATTTTATGTTTTATCTCTAATATGAGAAGTACATGTAAATTTTATTAACTAATTACAAATATTACTGGGTTCAGAGAAACCATGAGAAGCATGATGTTGGATAGCCCAGCGGAGATCCATCTTGAACCCAAACCTGCCCTGATACTAAGGTGTTGTGCCTGCCTGCTTTCCAGTCCTTGAGTTGGCTCAGTGGTTAAGTGCTTGATTATTAATCAAAAGGTCAGTTGTTTGACTTCTCAGTGACTCCACTGGAGAAAAGACCTGTTGGTCTCTTTCTGAGAAGATTATAACCTAGGAAATCATATCGATCAGTTCTGCTCTATTCTACCTGGTTACTGTGAGTCAGAATCAACTTTATAACACCAACTTGCTTGGCTAATTCTTTCCTGTTCTGACGCTATTCACTTAAATACTGTGATCAAAGGAAGTTAGATTAATATTACTTTCAGGTTTTATTCCTAAAAGAAATTTTTAATTAGAAGAAAACAACAGCAGTACTTACATGCTAATATTTTCCAGAGCCAGCAGAGAGAGAACTAAAACATGTCATGAATTTTGTTTTGTTTTGTTGTTTCAAAGCTATTAGTCATTCTGGTTCTTAGCTCTTTCTAAATTACAAATATTGTTTTGTCTGCTTACTTGTAAGCAGTATGCTTCAAGCCAACCTATCAGTATACATTTTGGCAGAATAGATGAAAAAGCCTGTAAATGTGTTTTAAAAAGAAAGATTATTAACTAGTTGAAATTTCTTATCATTTCCAATAATATGACTCAGTCAGAAGGGAAAGCAGGCTAAGGCCAGATGTGTCACCATCTCAGCTGAGAAATAAATAATTCCAGAAGGAAATTTTCTTTTGTTTAAAATCATAAGCAAATGTAATCTCATCTTTATTGCATATGGCATCAGATATCTTTAGGGTACAACAGCAAGGCACCATTTCCATCATCAACTCTCCAGATGAAATTATCAAATGAATGTTTTAGAAATCTTATAAAATTAATTTGAGAAGTCATTTTCTATGATAAACTGTGTACAAGAAAATCAACAACAAACATGTCTTTTCTATGTGTCCTCTGAAACCAAAAGTGTTCTTTTTAACCCTATTTGTGTAATTCTAGTTTAAAGAGATGGCCATTATTTTAGTTTACCGAGTAACTGAGTTATTACATTTCAAAGAACGTGTATAGATACATACCAAAATAATATGCTGGCTCAAATGGAGACAACAAAAAGCAGTGGTTAGTAATCACTCATTTTAATCGAGAGAAAGCTTTTTCATAGCATTCTTTCTCGTTATCTAATCGACTGCAATGGATTTAGGTTCATCTGGTGCCAGTGTCATAAGAGCAAAATATTGGCTTACCATCAAGAAACTATTATTGGAAAGTGAAGAATATTTTATATCTGGTTTGTTAGCCACTTTCCACATGCTAATATTCTAGGAGTGTCTGAGTTCTGGCACTGACTGAATGAACAAGATTTTTATTGAAATTTCACCAGTCATTCATAAACAACCTGTGTATATAACACAAGGATGAACTCGCATTGTGAAAATAGTCTATAAATACAAATACCTTGTCTTATTATCTCAAAACAGCAATATTGCATTATCACACAATTTTTTTCTCATCATTCTTCAATACCACCAGTCCATCTGTCAGTTACTTATGTCAAAAAGTCTTTATCTTTTCACTCATCTACAGAAATACTTCCATTGCTTCCTCCAAGATAGACTTGCTTTGCTTTTGGCAGTCTATGGGATATTTATCACTTTTGTCCAACACCAAAATTCAAAGGCATTGATTCTTCTGCTGTCATCCTTGGTCATTGTCCAATTTTCAGATGCATAGGAAGCAACTGGATGATGCAGAGGATTGGTGATATTTCCTCTCACATACTTTGGTCATGTTGTCAGAAGGGATTTGCCCTTGATAAAATATCTCATGCTGGGAAGTGTGGAGGGTTAGATAAAGAAAAGACCTTTGACAAGATGGACTGACACAGTGACTTTAGCAATGGCCTGGAGCATATCAGAGATCATGAGGCTGGTGTGGGGTAGAGTGCAGTTCAGATCTGTTGTTTGTGGGTCACTATGAATCGTAATCAATTTGACAGCACCTAACAATAACAAGAAATTACTGTTGATTTTATATCCAAATGATTTCTGAACTAACTTGCCTTAAAGTACACTTTCATGACAAAGGAGACTTTCTAACATGCTACAATATTAACCCAACTAATTTTCTTACTTTCATTCATGTTCTTCATAGGTCACTATTCCTCAGCATTTAGAGGACATTTCAGATGTAAATTGTATCATGTAGTTTTCTTGATTAAAGCTTCCTTTTTTTTTTATCCTAGGATAAAATTAAAAGTCTTCTCAAGGCCTAAAGGCCCTATATTATCTGAGTCTCTATCCATTTTTTCCTACTTTTCCCACTCTGCCACACCCCAGGACAGATTGTCAAATGCTGCTATGTACTATATTTTCCAAATTATGTCATTTTTCCCCTCTTTGCCCCTATTATCCATTCTCTCTAGGATGTGCTCACCACAAAATTCTAGATGACTGAATTTATTATTTTTCTTTAGGTTTCAAAGGTTACAACCTCATGAAAACCTTCCTGAACATCTTCCCTAAGGTAAGAGCTTGTTTGATACATCACACAATTCTTGTTTGCCTAAAACCAAGGTGAAACTGTTGGGTTTTTTTACCCATTTCCATTTCCCTCCTGAAGTAAAAAACTGTCTTCCTTTTTCACTTTGGTATTCCAGATATCAAACACAGTAATTAGAATATATTAGACACACACACTGTGTTTGTTATTATTTATCAAATCAAATTATTTAGTTAGTGGTCAAAGAGCCTGATTTATTTGAAAAAGACAGTATTTTGAGAAGGTGGGCCAAGGGTGCAATTTCTAAATTTGAGGGAAAATTTTTGGATTGAAAATATTGAGGGGAAAAACTTTCCCTAGAATTTTCTAGTCAGCCTTTCCTTACCTTAGATTAGCCTATTACTCTCACTTTAGGCATTAAAGTCATGGAAAACTTTGAAAAAATAAAGAGATCTTAGATCAAGAAAATTCTCTTGGATTCTTTGTAGAGTGTGTGCCCATTACTGAAGTTAGCTATTTACTGTCTCAGGAACTTTGAAGAGAGACCAGAAAGATCAGACAGGTGGCAAAATGATCTGTCACCAGACTTTGTTGTCACAGCAACAAAGAGTTGTTACTTCTTTCATGATGGCCTTTTTCCTTTGCCTCAATATGTTGTTGTTATTACGTGCTGTCAAGTCGCCTGCGACTCATAGCTACCTTATGTACAACAGATCTGAAGCTTGCCCTATCCTTAGCCATTCTCACTAACTCCAACACATCTACCTCCATTGTTTCAATATGTTGTTGTTGTTGTTGTTATGTGCCGTTGAGTCATTTGCGACTCATAGTGACCATATGTACAACAGCCCTAAACCGTGCTCTATCCTGCGCCAATCTCATTGCCTCTGACACACCCATCCTGATTACCCCAGTTACTGAATCAATCTACCTCATAGAGGGTCTTCCCTTCCTGTGCTGTCCCTCTACTCTACCCAGAATGATGTCCCTCTGTAAAGACCTGTCCCTCCTTACAACATGTCCAAAGTATGTCAGACGAAGCCCCAGAATCCTTGCCTCCAAGGAGCAGCCTGGTTTAACCCTCTCTAGGATGAATCTGTTTGTTTTCTTGGCAGTCCATGGTACATTCAATACTCTTCTCCAGCACCAAAGCTCAAAGACATCAATTCTCCTTCTATACTCCCAACTCTCTGATGCATAACAAGTGATTGCAAAGACCATGGCCTGTATCAGGCGCACCTTAGTCTCCAGAGAGACACCGTTGCTCTTGAGTACTTTAGAGAGGTCCCTAACCACAGACTTTCCCATCGCAATACGTTTTTTCATTTCTTGGCTACTGGTGTTTCAATATAGGATATAATGATATACCTCTTTTCTAACTAAACACACTAAGAGAATCAATGTCTTTTCTCATTTGTTATTTTCCTGTTTACTTTAAAATTCACAAAATTAATAGATTTTTGAAAAATTCTTCTAGATTAAGAGGTATTTTCAGGAGAGAAAATACTCAAAAGTTAAACTTGTTTACTGTTTTCCTTTCCAAAAAAACTGTTCTTTTCTTCTGATATTATTAATAGAATAAACTTAAACTAAGTAATAAGTTATGATGTAGAGATTTCTATTTAAGGTAGAATATATTCCCTTATCACAACTTGATTCAAAACAGAAGTAAATGAAAGTAGATACATTGCTTCAGTAGATTTTCTCAGTGATCCTGCCCAATGTCTGCATGCTTTTATTAATCATTACAGTCAGTTTAGGAGTACATGGTTGGTGGTGCAAATGGTTAAGCATCTCATTACTAAAGTTGACTTTTCAAACCAAACCTGCCCCCACCAGATCACTAGACATGCTTGGACATTTGCTTCTTAAAGAGTATGATCTATAAAATCCTGTGTATTAATTCTACTGTGCATACATCAGGACATTATGAATTAGAATCAGCTCAATGACAGAAATAACAGGATCATTCTGCTTCCCTTTTGGAAAAAAAGAAAGACAAATAGGATCTATTTACTTACTCACTGCCATCAAAACAATTCTAATTTAAAATGATCCTCTATATAAAGAGTTTCTTTGCTGTACATTTTTACAAGAGGTAAGTGTCCATTCTTTCCTGGTGAATTAAAACTGCTAACCCTTTGATTAGCAGCCTAACCACGTTTTGCATTAAGCCACAAGGTTTCCTTTGAACTACTTAGTCTGACTTTAAAACTGTTAATATCCTGACACCAGGGGCAGAATACTCAAAAAGCAAGATAAGCCTATGCTCATCCTGCTTACTAGTACTACATCCCTACCATGGATTGCAAATTTGAGCATTTTTAATCTATAGGAAGGTGCTGCAGGGTTTGGAGAGAGATAGATGCTACTCATATCTAGAAACAGAATTCTTAATGTAATGAAAATCGTGAAATTAGTAAGTACGTGTAAGTCTGTGCTTATATTATTTGCCAGTTTGAAACTGCTTGAAGTTTGTTGTTGCTGTCCTCTTGTAGATTTCTATTCATAGCAACTTATAGGACAGGAGAAAAAAAAAACCCACCCACATGATAGTGTCCTTAGACTACAATATTTAGGGAAGTGGATCTTTTATCTCTTGGAACAACTGGTGGATTTGAACAAACTTTTGTGTAGCAGCTGTGAAAGGAGTGGATGCAATGTAGGGGTGGCTAAGTCTGACCTCTGCCTTCTTCAGAAAAGAGAATTTTACCCACCAATAGTATATATAGAAGCAAACAGATAGCTGCTAGGTCAGACACCCCATTCAGCTTCTCCTTCAATTATTCAGAAAGAACAGCAAAACCTTTGACTGTGACCATCACAAATAAAGACGCATGAGGTTACACCTTGACACTGTCTCTTCACAATCTCTCCATCATCATCATCACTGGCATCTCATTCTGGTCTCACTTTCACTAGGGTCTTGCTCTAGTATCCTACAAGTCCTGCTTCTCAGTATGGGAAGCAATCTCTTTCTTATTGTAGTCCCACAGCTGCACTTAAGGTAGACCAGAGGGGGCTAATGTAATGGCTAGAAAGTCCAACTTCTGAGCTAACAACACAGAAGTCTAAGTTTTAACCATTGGGTCACCGGGTCTCCTTTTACCAACTACTACAATATTTCCTCCCTATCTTCTATTCTCATCACATAAACAATCCAATCCCCAAACATTTTATGTGCTTCAGTGCTTTTGTTCTTGCTGGTCTCAGTGCTGGGAATACTTTACAAGGTCTTTCTAGTTGATAAGCTCTTACTCAGTTTTCAAGATCCTGTTTGCCTACAGAAGAGGCTTCCCCCCCAAGCTGATTGTAAATGAGATCTGATACAGTTAATCAGCTTACACTTGGTTGCTAGCACAATTAGAAATGCCCAAATACTTTACCCCCAGATTTCAAGTAAATCATAAGCACTTATCCACCAGGATCCAACTACACCAAGCTAAAGGTTCATTCAAAGGTAGGACCAGACCAACTTTTAAATATAAAGGCCCACCCACTAGATCCTGTTTTCAAGACCCATCAGTTAAAAGTGTAACTAACTTGTTTTGAAAGTGTTTTTCCTCTATAGTGTATTGAAGAATTTATCTAGTAAATATTACACAATAACATGTGCCATGTACTCTACTAGATACAAGGAAACATATGAATAATATCACTGCTCAGATTTGACCAGGATACAAAGATATTACATGATTATTAGTATCATTAATGCTATAAAGAGAGATATAAAATACTTATCTTTTACATAGAGGCCTTCCTGAGGAATAAAGTGAAAAATGTGAAGAACGAAAAGAATGAGGTAGACATAGAGCAAGGAGACGAAAGTTCTAAGCAGAGAAAACAGTTGACATTGGAGTGGGCTACCATACCATACCATGGAGTGGGCTACAACTCATAGAGACCCTAGGATCAATAGGTTAGTGTCCAGTATCATTCCCTATGCTGAGGCATCTTCATGATCTCTGATATATTCAAGCCCGTTGTTGTAGTCACTCTGTCTTCTTGCTTTTCACTGACTCACTTCTTTTCCTAACATGATGTCTTTTTCCATGGACTTATGCCTCTTGACAACATGACCAAAGTATAAGACAGAGTTTCACAATCTTTGCCTCTAAGGTGAACCCTGGTTGCATTGTCTCCAAAACAGACTTGTTTGTTCTTTTGGCTATTACTGTTAGGTGCTATTAGGTGCTATTTAAATGTCATTTGGGCCCTGACTAAAACTCCAGTTTGGAGGCTCATATATGAAGCAGTTGGATTCTGGAGGGTAAGTTCTCTTGATTTAGTTGAATGTCAGGCATAAACTCTTTGGTAGGGTTTTTTAAAATTATTTTATTTCATTCACAATTATGTGTAAGCTGATTTGTTTCTTGTATTTAGTTAATAATCAGCTGCGAGCTGGAAGCCTCTTTGTTTAAGTAAATCAGGATCTGTTGGAAGAGGCCTTTTATTTAATATTGGTTATTCTGGTGTTAATTGTGTTTGGGAAGAACATTGTTCTAAGTGACACAGCTCTGGTCTGTCAGCTTGCTGTACTGAGATAACTTGGGTTGCTGTGATACTGAACACTGTGCCACTAGTATGCCAAATGCTGTAACAATTACCCACAGTGGACAGGGTTTGGTAAAGCTCCAAGATTAAGACAGGATTGCAAGCAAGATTGGCATCCGCTTCTTAAACAACAGACTTTGGAAAGTCTATGAACATTAGAGAAACGATGATAGTTACAGATCTTTCGTTCATGGAGTCACTGAGTTGTACTCAACTTGATGGCACTTAACAACAGCATAACATTGAGTTAAGTATGACCCATAGTGACCCTGTGAATAAAAGGTCAGAATCTTTCCCTATTCTACACTATCCACATGATCTCCAATTCTATTGCTAATTGAAATCCTCCACTAGGTGTCTAAGGCTTTAAATCATTACATAAAAAAGGAAATTGCCTCCTTTGTCTGCCAGGGAGCACCTGATGGATTTTAAGTGTGATTTTTTTCATTTAATAGCACAGCATGTAATTCATCATATCATTAGGCTTCCTTGGTACTAGTAGTTCAATGTGGCTAAAGCAGAATAAATGAGGAAAATAATGGCATCCAAACAAGACTGTAATAGTTGGTAGGGACTGGATTCTGCAGGATCCTTAGAAATCAACTTAAAATTGACTTTCCAGGAGGTTTTCAGAGTCTCTATATTACACAGGCGGAGACTGTACCTCTTTCTCCCTTGGAACAGTTGGTGGATTTGAACCATCTGCCATTGAGTTTGTAGTGCAACTTCTTACCCACTAGGCCACTAGAGCTCCCTATCATGAAAAACGTTTGCAGAAATGTAGGGAGATTACTGTAATACATAGACCATAAGTTTTGGTAGGTTAAACTATGATTGTATCAGGGAGGAAGAGAAAAGTGGAGGAAATTGAACATTATTAAAAACACTTGAGCTCTGGAAGCATAGTCCATAATGATCCATTATGATTTACATCCTCTGAAACCCAGGTGAGAGGCATTATGAGTCAGAAATGACTCTATGATTAGACTTCTCTTTTTTTTTTTTACTTTCAAGATCCAGTGGTTGGATTTTGCTAATTGAAAGTGGAAAGTTCAAATTGACCAGCTGTTTTGTGGGAGAAAGATGTGTCTATCTTCTTTAACAATTTACAATGAGACAGTTCCAGACTGTCCTGTAGGATCACTAAAGGCTCATTATAAGTCAGACTTTGCTTAATAGCAACAGTTTAGTTGTTTTGTTTTGGGGTTTTATTGCTTTTGATTTTTTTTCTTTTTGGTTAAGAGCCAAATTAATAGGATTTGGTGATTGACTAATGAGATTTTAAGAGCAGAAAGAATATGGAAGTATTCTAAGATTTTTTTCATTAAATAGGTGAATAACTGGTTAGGCTCTGTCTCTTAAGTTACTTAGATGTTCATATACTTATCCTTGTTGCCCTCAAGTCAATTCCAACTCATAGCCTATAGGACAGAGTAAAACTTCCCCATAGGATTTCTAAGAGTGCAATCATTATGGAAATAAACTTTTCACATCTTCATTTTATGGAGTAACTGATGAGTTTGAACCACTGACTTTCTGAGTAAAGGCTGAGCACTTAACCAATGTGTCACAAGAGCTATTGGTTTTAGTTTTAAGTCTTTTGAAAAGTGACATCCTTGCAGAGGATTTCTCCAGTGCACTGTCTTTTTATTCTTCTTATTATTTTAAATAAAATTTCTATTGTACACTGGTTTAATTACAAAGTTCTTATATATTCTTTTAAATACCACATCTTTCTCATTTCTTTTAAGCACCCCTCTTCTATCTATCAAATTGTGTGACCCTATAATTACCCTTCTGCCAATCCTCACCCCTTTGCTCCTATCCCCCAACCCTCTTGTATTCTCATACACATTTTACTAGTAATCTTTTATTTCTACACTAATGGCCTTAAACACTATTTATCCTTAAGGGACTGAGTTAGTTTACTTAATATAATGTTCTCCAATCTCTTCCAAATTAGGTACTGATTTACAAAATCATTACTTCTGGATGCTGCACAGTATTCCATTGTGTGAAATGTACCATAATTTCTCAAGCCATTCACTTGTGGTTGGGTGTTTGGAAGATGTTTCAATGTTCTTGCAATAGTGAATAACACTGATATAAACATTGGTGTACAGAGTTCCATTTATGCCTCTGTTCTAATTACATGGGGTATATTCCAAGCACTGTCTCTGACACTCCCATCCCAATTACTCCAGGTATTGAATCAATCCACCTTATAGAGGGCCTTCCCCTCCTGCGCTGTCCCTCCACCCTCCCAAGCATGATGTCCTTCTCCAAGGGCCGGTCTCTCCTCACAACATGTCCAAAGTA
>NW_006399815.1:12432880-12437968 GCF_000299155.1 Elephantulus edwardii | reverse complement strand
CACAGATATACATTCCTCTGGTATTCCCTGCTTTCAGCTAAGATCCATCTAACATTAGCTACAATATCCCTAGTACCATGAGCCCTTTCTAAACCCAGCTTAGATTTCTGGCAGTTCTCTGCTGATGTGCTGTTCCAGTCGTTTTTGGGAGTGTCAGAGACAGTGAGATTGGCACAGGACAGAACAGAGTTTAGGGCTGTTGTACATAGAGTCACAAATGACTCGACGGCATATAACAACAACAACATATTCCAAGCAGTGGAATAGCTAAGTCTTATGGAATTTCTTTGTTCAGCTTTTTTGAGGAAATGCCAAACTGCCTACCAGAGTGATTGTACCATTTTACAATCCCACCAGTAATGTAAGAGATGAGAGTTCCTGTCTCTTTACATCCTCTCCCAAAATTTATTACTTCCTTTGCCATTGTTACTGGTGTGAGATGTTATCTCATTGTGATTGCCAGTGATTTTGAAGATTACTTCATGTGTCTGTTAGTAATCCATATATCTTCTGTGAAAAATCTTTCCATGTTTTTTGCCCATTTTGCAATTGCATTATCATTCTATTTTTTGTAGAGGATTCTGTAAAATTTTGATGAGGTCCTTGTCTGAATGGTATTGCCAAATGTTTTTTTCACAGTCAGCAGGTTTTCTTTTCTCTTGGTGTTTTTAACATGCATAGGATTTAATCTTTAGGGGATTCCATTATCAGTTTATCATCTCCAGATTGTGTATTTCTGCCTGTATTTGGCATTCTTTTTATGCCTTAGACTAGGCCTTCTAAGCTTGATCCCAGATTTTCTCTTATGGCCTTTATGGTTTGGGCCTTTACTCCCAGGTCTCTGATAACCTTGAATTGATTTTTATGTGTGGTGTGAGATACGGATCCTGTTTCAGCCTTCTCAAGGTAGCAGTCCAGTTTTGCCAGCACCATTTGTTGAAGAAGTTGTCATTTCCCCATTTGATAGGTTTTAATTCCTTGTCGAGTATCAGTTGACTAAAGATAGATGGGTCCATTTCTGGGTTCTATGTTCCATTGATCTATATACCTGTCATTGCACCCATACCATGCTGCTTTGATTACCACTGTATAGATTTTGAGGTCCTCTAACTTTATTTTTGTCTTTCAGTAGCACTTGGCTTATTCAGGATCTCTTTCCTCTCCAAATAAATTTAACAATTTCTCTTTCAATTTTCTCAAGAAATGAATTTGGTCTCTTTATTTGGATTGTGTTTAACATGTTGATTGTTTGTGGTAGGATTGTCATTTTCACAATATTGAATCTTCCTGTCCATGAACAGGGAATATTTTCCCTTTTATTTAGGTCTTTTATTGTGTCTTGCAGACATGTTCTGTAGTTTTCTTTGTAAAGGTCTCTTGTATCTCTAGTTGGGTTCACTCCCACGTATCTCAGTTTCTGACTGGCTATTTCAAATGGTATTGTTTTTTTTTGGTTTCCTTCTCTAAGTTCCCTTTGTTACTGTAGAGAAATCCCACTGATTTTTGGATATTGATATTCTATCCTGCCACTTTACTAAATTGGCCCTTGGGGTTTTCTATGTTTACTCTCATACCATCTGCATATAGCAAAAATTTAATCATCTCTTTGTAGATCTGGATGCCTTTTATTTCCTTCTTTTGTCATATCTCCCTAGCAAGTACTTCCAATACAATATTCAATAGAATTGGTGACAGTGTGCATCTTTGTTTGGTTCCTGTTCACATGGAAAATGCTTTTAGTCTTTCTCCATTAAATATTAGCTCTTGATTTTGTCTATTTTTTTTTTTGCTCTTGATTTTTGTATATGTACTTTTAACTATGTTGTGGAAGTTCCTTCTATTACAATTTTGCTGAGTGTCTATCAGGAAGTGGTGTTGGATTTTGTCAAATGCCTTTTCTGTATAAATTACTGAGATCATATGATTCATCTTATTTGCTTTGTTAATGTAGTAAATTACATTTATTGTTTTCTTATGTTGAACCATCCTTGTATACTTGTTATGAATCCCACTTGGTCATAATTAATGATTTTTTTTATGTGCTTTTGAATTATTTGGGATTTTTTTTCCCTAAAGGATTTTTTCATCTCTATTTAGAGATTTCTTTCTTGGTAATATCTTTGCCTGGTTTTGGTATTAGGATTATGCTTTTTTCCTAGAACGATTATGGGAATACTTTTTCTATTTTTTGAAATGCATTGAGTAAAATTGGTGATAGATCTCTGAATGTTTTGTAGAAATCAGCTATAAAGCCATCTGGCCCAGGACTTTTCTTATGGGGAAGTCTTTTTATGACCTGTTCAATATCATCTTTTGTGACGAGTCTATTCAAGTGTTCTACATCTGTCCATGTCAATCTGAGTAAGGCACAAATTTCAAGGAATCTGTCCAATTCCTCTTGATTTTCTAATTTATCAGTATAGTTTTTCATAGTATTCCAGTATTATTCATTTTATTTCATCTGATTCTGTTGTGATGTCACCTCTATCATTTCTTAATTGAATTAGCTGTGTCTTCTCTATTTTTTCTTTTGCTTAGTTTCCTAGTGGTTTGCCAATTTTACTGACCTTTTCAAAAAAATCAGTTTCTTCTCCTATTGATGGTTCCTGCTCTTATTGATCGATTCAATTGTCTCTCTGTTTTCTATCTCATTGATTTCAGCTCTTGCCCTTATATATTTTTTTTCCCCTTAGAGGCTGTAGTATTAGATTTTTGTTCTTTTCATATCCGATGAAGGTACTGAGTTAGCTCATTGATTTTTTTTCTTCTTTTTTATGTGTGTGCCTATTGCTATGAACTGCCCCCTGAGGACTGCTTTAGCTGTATCCCAGAAGTTTGTATATGTTGTATTTTCATTTTCATTTGTTTCAAGAACCTTTTCTATTTTATTGTTTATTTACTTTCTAACCCAATAATTTTCTAGCATAGAGTTATTTAGTCTCCACATGGATGGCTTTGTAAGCTTTATCTTCCTGTGGTTAATTTTGAATTTTATGACATTTTCGTCTGAGAAAATACTTCGTATTGTTTCAATGGTTTTAATTTCTCAGGGCTTACTTTGTGTGCTAATATGTGATTGATTCTGGAAAATATACCATGTGCACTTGAGAAGAAAGTAAATTGAGTTTTACTTGGATGATATACCCTGAATACGTTCACAAGGTTGAGTTGGCTGATTATATAGTTTAAATCTTCTGCATCTTTGTTAAGTTTCTTTGGAGTTGACCTATCCTTTAGTGATAGTGGTGTGTTAAAGTTTCCTTCAGCTATTGTGTTGCTGTCTATTTCTTTCTTCAATTCTGTTAACCTTTGTTTTATGTATTTTACACGTATATCATTTGGTTCATTAATGTTGACCAAAGTTATGTCTTCTTGATCTATTGTGCCTTTAATCAGTATGTAATGCCCTTCCTTATCTTTTTTTTATAATTTTCCCTTCCTTATTTTTATTGTGG
Organism: Elephantulus edwardii; assembly: GCF_000299155.1. NCBI lineage: Eukaryota > Metazoa > Chordata > Mammalia > Macroscelidea > Macroscelididae > Elephantulus > Elephantulus edwardii. The sequence goes on along the minus strand of NW_006399815.1, from coordinate 12,434,513 downwards.
TTTTCATTGTGAAGTCTTTACTATCAGAGATTAGTATTGCCACACCTGCTTTATGTTGTTTTCATTTGCTTGGTATATTTTTTTCCAGCCTTTGATTTTGATTCTGTCTTTTTCTTAATTTTTTAGATGTGTCTCTTGTAGGCAACATATTGATGGTTTTTTATTTTTTTCATCCATTCTGCTACTATTTTTCTCTTAATTGGTGCATTTAGTCCATTCGTATTAAGTATGATTTTTGTCAAGCCAGGTTTTATCATTGCCGTTTTGCCATGTTTCTTTATCTACTGTTTTTGGTTATGATGGACTGTCCACTTTCCTTTGGCTTCTCTGTGTAAAGGACTTTACTTAAAATTTCTTGTAGTTTTGGTCTTGTTTTCACAAATTCCTTAAGTCCTTTCTTTCCTTAATATGTGATGGAGAGCTTTGTTGGACATAGGATCCTTTGTTTGCAGTTGTTGAAAGGCTGGTCTTTCAACTATCTGTATATGCTATCCCATTGTCTCCTAGCTTGCATGGTTTCTGTTGAGAAAATAGAACTTAATCTAATCGTTTCCCCTTCGTAGGTGATTCTTTTTTTTTTTTCTTATGTAGCTTCTAGTGTTCTATAATTTCTCAACTCACTACCATCCACTCAGAAATGACTCATTGCTCATTCTTTATTGAATTGTCAAGACTGAAAAGCAGCTAAAGTTCCCCATATTATCAGTAAGTAAACAGAAATACATTGAGACTCTAGTTTTTGTGTGTCTGAGATGTATATGATAAGAACATATTTAGTATTTCAAATGTAGAACATGAATTATAAAGTTCATATTAAATAAATATTCTGGGATTCCCCAAAAAATTCTTGTAAATACTGTTGTTATGCTAATGAAAGGATAGATTAGACTGGGACACTTTCAGTAACAAAAACTCCTTTTGTTATCAAGCTTTTCTTGTGGTGGCATCCCAAAGAAACATTTGCATTTTCACCTCTCTCTCTTTTTCTGTTCCTAGATTCACACCTTCCTTGTAGTTTTGCATGAGTAATGCTTCAAAAATTAAAAATAGACTCTCCAAACTGCAGAGTTTCTAATTGAACATTTTAGTCATGTACTTTCCTTTGTAGTGATCAACCTTTTTAAAGTGTGGGCTATTTTTAGTGCCAGTTACATTTGTACCTTTTGCCCCAATTCTAATTCTCTTCACATAGCAGATGATCTTTCTGCAGCATTCTCTTTGAAATCAATCAGTGCTTTCAGGAGAGAAAGTTATGCAGTGGGGGATGAGAACTGGGTCATGGTGAGCACTCTCCCTCACATAATGCTGGATTCTTTCACTTCCAGGTGCACAAACAGGGTTAGATGATTACCATTTGGAGAGCACAAAGGGTACTATTAGAGGAGGGAAAAAAAGTGCACTTCAGGTTATTTCAGACAGGCTACATTGTTGTTGTGGTTTTAGAATGTTAACTTCACCTAGAAACTAATTACAGAGTAAATTTACTATTTTTTAAAAAAATTCTCATCTTAAAAATGGCAGTTTCTCATATAGTCTCCTCACGCCCACACTTACTGCTCAGCTTCCTGAGAAGACTCAGAAAAGACCTGCAGATAATCTACTGCAACCTGTTTCCAGGAGTTTTAGAAATTCT
>NW_006399815.1:12397679-12428681 GCF_000299155.1 Elephantulus edwardii | reverse complement strand
TTCTTCCAAGCATTTCTCTGATGAAGTTTATTGACCTTGGTTTTACTCCTATGTCCTTGATTCACTTTGAGTAGTTTTTTTGTGTGGTGTAAGGTGTGGGTCTTGCTTGAGTTTTCTGCAGATAGTTTTCCAATTGCTGTTGGGTTTTCTTGTTGTTCTTCAACTTGTTGCAGATATTAGGTTAGAGAGTCAATTATTATTTTTTTCTTGCCTTTTGATGTGTTTGCTATAAATTGACCTATAATTACTCATTGGCTGCTTCTCAGAGATTTTGATAAATTATATTTTCATTGTCATTTGTTTCAAGAAACTTTTTTTAAGAAGCATTTTCTTTTTTTAAAATATATATCTTCTATTACTCATGTTCAAGCAAGGTGGTGTTCTGCTTCCAATGTGTGGTTTTTTTCTCCTCCTTTATCCTCTTGTTATTAATTTCTAATTTTGTATCATTGTGGTCTGAGAAGATGCTTAGTATTATTTCAATGTTTTTTAATTTATTGATGCAGAACGTTCCGTGCACATCAGAGAAGAAGGTATACTGCACTTTATTTGGCTGCATTAGCCTGTACATATTTATCAGATTGAGTTGGTTTATTGTGTGGTTTAATTTTTTAGCATCTTTGTTGAGTTTCTGTCTGTCAACTTTTTCAAAACAATTTGGACTTCCTCTTTCATCACCATTGCCTCTCGGTTGTATGTTATTTAATAAGATTCTTCCATGTCAGACAATTCTTTTTGGCATAGCAACCCTGTGTACTCCTTCCATCTTCTTTGATGCTTCCTAGGTCATTTAATATTCATCCATGCTGCTGTTGTTCTTATGTGTTGCCAGGAGGGACTGACCAGTCCTTCTAGAAGGACATCATGCTTGGAAGGGTGGAAGGACAGCACAGGAGAGGAAGACTCTTAATGAGATGGATTGACACTGTAACTGAGAGTAATGAAGATAAGTGTGTCAGAGATAGTGAAATTGGTCTGGGATAGAACAGAGTTCAGAGATGTTGTGCATAGGGTTGTGGTCCACTTGATGGCATGTTACAACAACTACAGTTGTTGTTAAATTCTGTTGAGTTAGTTCCAACTCATTTGCCTTAAGCACAGCAGAAGAAAGCATTTCCTCATCTAGTGCCATATTCACAATTGCTGCTGATTTCATTGGTTCAGCCACTGTATCGATTTATCTTGTTGGGTTTTCCTCTTTTTCTTTTATCTCCTACTTTAGCAAATCTGATGGCCTTCTCCAGAGACTGTACTCTCCTGATAATATACCCAAAGAATGTGAGGAAAAGCCCCAACATCCTTACTGCTAAAGGATATTCTGGTTGCACTTTTCCTAATACATGTATGTTTGGTGTATTGGCAATCCAAGGTTTTCTTTAATGTTCTTTGCCAATAGCACAATTCAAAGACATTGTTTATCATCATTTATTCTTTAGCATTACTTATGCATGGTTCAACACATGAGGTGATTTAAAATATCATAACGTGGGTCAGGTATACTTTAGTCCTCCTAGTGATATCCTTGCTCTTTAGCACTATGAAGAGATTATTTGCAGTAGATTTCTCATTCAGGTACCTCATTTTTCGTAACCAATGTCTCTAGATGCTTTGATTCCAAAACCAAATAAAAGGAAATCCTTGAAAATGTATTTTTTTGTTCCATTTATTATGATGTTGTTTACTATTATAAAGTTTTTGGTTTCCTTATGTTGAGTTGTAATCCATAGTGAAGTCTTTGATCTTCATCATTAAATTAGAGACTAAAAAACCATCTTGATAGATATTTTCAAGCAGTTTTGAGAAATGGAGAGGGAAGTGGCTGCATCTCACTTCTTGTCTGAATTACTGGGAAAGAGAACATTATACAGAGAATTCTGCCAACAATGGGATGAAAATTAATGTGGAGAAATTTTTGACCCTCAAAGCACTGTGGGTAGGAATCTGACTGATTTCTGTACTGCTGATGGAGAGAAAGACTGAGATTGTCTAGGTGACTCTGGACTTTGAACTGGAATGAAGAATAAAGAGAGTAGTATATATTGTCCAGACAGTTGTAGAGCAAGGTGAAACTCTAATTGCTATCAAGTCAACTCTGATTTGTGGTAATCTCATGTACGCCAAAATAAAACAAGAAACTACAATGGAATCAAGTACCAGAAAAGAGAGAAGACAAAGATGGATAACTAAAGGTCAATGCGGAAGCCAACTAGGGCAGAACATGGCCATTGGTAAATATTACTCCTCCATTGTAGCTCTATTCACATAGACGCTCTTTCTTCCCTAAGGAGAAATAAAAAAGAAGGGACTAGATATTCTTAAGTTAATATAATTAAAATTCCTTTTTAAAAATTCTGTAGACACTGAAATTAATCTGAACTGACAAGATTAAGATTTCTGTCTTTAGCAAAACCAAAGTGGAAGCTTGAGGCTGAATTTAGTTTCATTAATGAGAAATGAAAAGAAAGTTCAAGTTTTGCATATCTGAGTTTTGTGACACTGAGAATTCCACTAGATGCAATAAAACATGGACTTGGAACTTTCTGAAAAAATGTTACTAATGTAACATTTTCATTTACTTTAAAATTAACATTTTAATGTTTAATAATTTATTAATCCAGATTTATTAATCCAATGGGTAATGCTTTAAACAAAATGATCCAAATGTTCTGTTTACAAGCAGCAAACTGTAGCTTTAGTTTCATTTTCTGATTAATTCAAACTGTCATCAAGTACATTCTTGAACTTGACTCACTATTGTTGTTGCTGTTGTGAACAGTGGAGTCGGAACAGATCCATAACTGACACTCCTGGCAGATTTTCAGAGGCAATTAATCGCTCTGGAGGAGATTGCCCATCCATGAAGGAGCTGATGGTCTTGAGTCTTGTGCCTTGGGGATTCCAGAGCAGCTTCTTGTCACTAGTCCACCAGAACCTTTTGAACTTGACCCATAGCAACCTTTATTTGGGTATCCAGTGCTGTAAATCTTAGTAAGAGGAGAAGTTCTAGCCTTCTTTCTTGGAGTTGTTGTCGATTCTAATCCTTAGGGATGTATGTATAACCTTTTTGGTTCACAGCTCAGTACATACTACAGTCCATGCCATCAGTGCTCCTGATTATTGGAGAATATGAGGAATGGTTTAATTGAAAACTTATGCACACAGTTTCACAAATAAGTCACAATGTACACTTCTAATAAAATCCTGTAGCACTAGGGGAAAAACCAAACTTTTCCCTGAATTGCAAAGGAAATAGTAATCTAGGAAGTTGATTATCACAATAAAAAATTTCAATATTTAGAATGGAAGAATAGAACACAGGAAAACATGCAATGAGCTACAATGAGATAAGCCAACTTAGAAGATGATGATGAAAAGGAAAATGAATGGAAAATTGAGAGTTTGTAATGAGAAAAATTAAAATGTATTTTAAGAGAATTAAGCTAACAGATTGACTTTGTAGAAAACAATATTGAGAATCAAGTTCCAAAGCATTAATTGAAACAATACCTACAAACTGAGAATAACCCATATATCCAATAGTAGAATGGACATATTGCAATATATTCATCTGATGAAATACTGTATACTCTGAGAAATTAGCAAATTACATCTATATCTACTACCAAAGGAAGCCAGATTTTGGGTTGGTTTTTTTTTTTTTAAATGTGTACTTTGTAATTAAATTAATAAAGTTAAAATCAGGTAAAACTAATCTGTTGATAGAAGTTAAGGTAAGGGTTCCTCTTGGGGACAAGAAGGAATTTTAATTATACTAACTCAAGAATATCTAGTCCCTTCTTTTATTATTCTGTATTATATTATTCTAACAACTATAACAATAACCAAAAAACAAGTTCCATGAAGTGTTTAGTTTTGTCTAAGAATTAAAACTAAGCTTGATGAAAACATTTAAATAATTATAATAGAAATGATAATTGAAGGAAAATTGAATCCCCCTTCTCCTCTCTCTGATGCTGTGTTTAGATGAGTTTTTGTTTTGTGTTTTTTGTTTTGTGGTGTGTGTTTTTTCCATTTTGTGTGGGAGTTTTTTCACCCACAGAAAAGGGAAAGTAAGATTCAATTAAAGGCTTGAAGAGGGCTTCCAATAGTTTATTGCTGTAATGAGAACAAGCCCAGGCTAGATTTCTGAAGAATAAGCGGATACATTTCTAAAGCAAAAAATTCTCTGACACACTTATCCCCATAACCCCAGTCACTGTGTCAATCCATCTCATCCAGAATCTTCTTCTCCTGCACCATTCACCCTTCCAAGTAGGATGCCCTTCACCAAAGACTGGTCCCTCTTGGCCATATACCCAAAGTATGTGAGACAGAGTTTCAAAATCTTTGCCTCTAAGGAGAAACCTAGTTTCACCCTCTCCAAGGAAGATCTGTTTGTTCTCTTGTCACTCCATAGTAAGTTCGATACTCTTCTCTAGCGCTACATCTCAAAGATACCAATTTCTCTTTTGTCATTCTTATTCATTGTCCAGCTCGCTGATACATAGCAAGTAATTGTGAAGACCATGGCCTGGATCAGGTGCACCTTAATCTCCAGACTGACATCCTTGCTCTTTAGCACTCTGGAGAGATCCCTGACAACAGATTTTCCCAATGTAAATTAGTCTTTTGATTTCCTTACTGCTGGTACCAAGAGTATTTGTTGTAGAACCAAGCAAGTTGAAATTGTTAACAATCTCAAACTCTTCTTACTCTATTATGGTGCTGCCAATTGGCCCAGTGGAAAGAATCTTTGTTTTCTTGATGTTGAGCTTCAATTCATATTGGATACTGCAGTCCTTGACCTTCTGCAGCAAATTATTCAGATCCTACTCAATCTCTGCAAGCAAGGTTGTATTATCTGCATAATGCAAGTTGTTGATGAGTGGTTCTCCAATTCTAATGCCACATTCTTCTTCATACAGTCCAGCCCCCAAAATGATCAGTTCCTCATATAGGTTGAAAAGATATGGAGACATGATACATGTCAAACACACTCCTTGAACTATGCAGTGTTTCCTTGCTCTGTTCTGATGACTGCCTCCTGGTCCAAATACAGGTTTCATATGAGTACAGTTACGTATCTGGGATCCCCATTCTTCTCAAGGTTAGCTACAGTTTGTTGTTATCCACGCAGTCAAATACTTTTACATAGTCAATGAAACACAAATAATTATTCCTCTGGTACTCTCCTTTTAGCCAAGATCCATCTGAAATTCTCCCTAGTGTGATAGCCTCTTCTAAACCCAGGATGTATTTCTGGTAGTTCTGTTAATGCACTAGGTCATTTTTGGATGACCTTCAGCAGGTTTTTCTTGCATGTGATATTAGTGATATTGTTCGATAATTCCACACTGTCAGATCACCTCTTTTTGCAATAAGTATAAATATGAATCTCTTCCAGTTAGCCAACCATGTATCTGTCCTCCAGATTTCCTGGCACAACGTGGTGAACATGTCTAAGGCAGCATCTGTTTGCTCAAATGTGTTGATTGGTATTGCATCAATTCCTGGAGCTTTTTTTTTAACAATTCCTTCAGAGCAGCTTGAACTTCCTCCTTCATCCCATTGGCTCTTGGTCATTTGTTGTTTCATGAAATTCCTCTCTATCATCCAGTTCTTTTTGGCACAGTGACTCTGTGTACTCCTTTCATTTTCTTTTGACACACCCTGGATATCGTTCAACACTCTGCCCATAACACCATTATGTTTTGTTTCGTTTATTTTCAATTAGCATCTTTAAGTATTGTAACTTGAGGCTTGAGTTTGTTCTTCAGTTCCTTCAGATTAAGAAATGCCAAGTGAGTTCACCCCTTTTGATTTTCTGACTCCTGCTTTTTGCACATTTTATCATAGTACTTTGCTTTGTCTTGCTGAACTGTCCTTTGAAATCTTCTGTTTAGCTCCTTGGCTTCTTGATTTCTTCATTTGTTTTGGCTTCTCAGTGCTCTAGTGCAATATTCAGTCTCTTTTGATGTATCTCTTGGTCTTCCTCCTCTTTCTTTGTAACAACCTTTGCTTTCATCATTAATGATATTCTTGATATCTTCCCACAACTCATCTAATCTTCATTCATTAATTTCCAAGGCCTCAAACCCATTCCTGAGATGACTGTTACATTCAGGTGGAATAGACTCAAATTTTGGTTCTTGTGGCTTCGATCTTATTTTCTTGAGCTTCAGTTTAAACTGAATATTAGGAGTTGATATTTTTCACAATTGATGCCTGACCTGGTTTTCACAGTTGATATTGATCTTCTCCATAGATTCTTTCCACAGAGGTAGTTAATCTGATTACTAGCTAGATCCTCAGGTGATGTCCATGTGTATGTTGTTGTTGTTGTTATGTGCCGTTGAGTCGTTTGCGACTCATAGCGACCCTATGTACAACAGCCCTAAACCGTGCTCTATCCTGAGCCAGTCTCATTGCCCCCGACACACCCATCCCGAGTACCCCAGTCACTGAATCAATCCACCTCAGGGTCTTCCCCTCCTGCGCTGTCCCTCTGCTCTACTCAGCATGATGTCTTCCAAAGACCTGTCTCTCCTTACAACATGTCCAAAGTATGTCAGGCAAAGCCCCAGAATCCTTGCCTTCAAGGAGCAGCCTGGTTTAACCCTCTCTAGGATGAATCTGTTTGTTCTCTTGGCAGTCCATGGTACATTCAATACTCTTCTCCAGCACCACAGCTCAAAGGCGTCAATTCTCCTTCTATCCTCCCTAGTCGTTGTCCAACTCTCTGATGCATAACAAGTGGTTGCAAAAACCATGGCCTGTATCAGGTGGACCTTAGTCTCCAGAGAGACACTGTTGCTCTTGAGTATTTTGGAGAGGTCCCTAACCGCAGACTTTCCCATCGCAATACGTTTTTTGATTTCCTGGCTACTGTGGCCAAGAGTGTTGACCGTGGAGCCGAGCAAACTGAAGCTGTGAACAATCTCAATCTCTTCACCATCCATCCTGATGCTACCAATTTGTAATGAATAAATCATTGATTGTACAAAATTCTTTTTCTAGCCTCATTTCTGTCACCAACTCCATGTTTACTGACTATTGAGCCTTCTTCTCTATTCCCAACTTCTGCATTCCTATTCTTCATTATTATTAATACATCTTTTTACATGTTTGATCACTTCCCAACTGAAGAAGTTGGTAGAAATCTTCTACTTCCTTCTTTTTAGTTCTGGTGCTGGGTGTATCCATTTTAATGATAGTGGTATTAACAGGTTTTACTTGTATGGATATGGATATTATCTTGTTACTCACTACATTGTATTTCATGATGGATCTAGAAATGGTCTTTGACTATGAATGTGATCCCATTTTCCCCCTGACCTTTTCATTTCCAGCATAGTAGATCGTATGATTATCTGATTTAATCTGTCTCATGTCACTGTATCTCATTTCACCAATGCCTAGTATGTCAGTTTTTCTACATTCATACTTCTCATATTCCATTTTCCAACTACTAGTGTCCACTTGCAATTCTTCCTCCTCCTTTATGTTTCCTCATTCTAGGGCTCAGCCTCCGGTGCCATATCTAGTAGTCTAATCTAGGTATGCTCTATTGTACATAGAATTTTCAACGGTTTTTATTTTAGTGGATGGCCAATCCTTCTTCCTAATCTGTTTTACTTTGGAAGCTTAGCTTCAGAGCAATATCCCACAGACAAGCATTTTACCCAAAAGATTCATGATAGAATTAAAGAGTGTTGTGTCCACTTGTTTATAGCTTTTTGGTTTATCAGATTATGAGAGATCATCACATAGCTTCTGATTGATCTCATTAAATACATGCATTTTATGGGCAAGGGCACAATTCAATCCATGATAGATGATGAGGATAGTTACCATTTGAAATATGATAAACATAACACATGACATGCAGTAGCAAAGTGGTTTCTGAGATTATAACTTTCATCACTTGGAGGTAACTGTTGAAGGCAAAGTTTTGGCAGATCAAGTGGCTATTTTATTGCCATATAGTTTACATATGGTTATGTTATTGTTCTTGTTGTATACCATAGAGTTGGAACTGACCAATAGCTGACCCTCTGGCACATTTTCAGAGACAGTTAATCACACGGGAGGAGTTGCCCATATTTCTCTTCTGGAGCAGCTGGTTGCCTTGAACCGACGGTTATAATGGGAAAAACTATTATAATTACAATATTAAAAATATAAGAGCTGTTACAGTTTCTTGATATGTAACTCACTGGTAAATTGAAAGAAAGAAGTGAAAGGAGTTTTAAGTTCAAGGCATTATCAGAAGATCAGAGAGTTTAAATAGTAACCCTAAAAATAGCTATTGTTCTTATAACAAAGGAACTAACAATGTCTGGCCTTGTGAGATTCTGAATTATAACACAAGCTGAACTTCCTCATCAACAAGTCACTTATGTAAGTCTCCAAAATAGAAACATATGAAAAAATCTTGATGGGTGCATCTTGAACTATATAATTAAACATTTCATCAGTCAGGTCAGCGGAGATCTGATTTAATTTACTATAGTAGAACTAAGAAGCCATGAGTTTAAAATATAGTATAGCTGAATGAAGGGAAGGTTCTATACCTTTCCCTATATATCAGGGAAAATATTTTTTTCTTAATCTTTTCCAAATTAATCTAAGTATTTACCAGTTGGATGTGGACTGAAAAAGGCATATACTTAGGATATTTAGTACCTTTGAAGGCAAATGTGGCATTAAGATTGAGGGGAGACTCATCAATAACCTGAACTATATAGATGACACAACCTTCCTTGCTGAATGTGAGGAAGACTTGAAATACTTGTTGCAGAAAATGAAGGAATGCAGCCTTGAATATGGATTGTATCTAAATGTCAAGAAAACAAAGACTCTTAACTACTGGACTGATAGGCAACATCATGATGGAGAAGAGATTGAAACTGTCAACAAATTTGTCTTGCTTGGACCCACAATTAACATCCATAGTACCAGCAGTCAGGAAATAAGGAGATACATAGCACTGGGAAAATCTGCAGTTAGAAACCTCTCCAAATTATTGAGGAATAATGATGTCAGTTTGAGAACTAAGGTGTGTCTGATTCAGGCAATCGTCTTCTGACCCATCTGAGAATTAGACAGTGAATAAGAATGGCAGAAGAAGAATTGATGCCTTTGAGCCATGGTGTTGGAGAAGAGCACTGAACATCCCATGGATGGCCAGGAGAACAAAGAGAGATATCTTGGAGAAGAAGCAGCTGGAGTGCTCTTTGGAGGCAAACATGTTGGTAGGAGGTGCTATTCCTTGGAAAAGGACATGATGATAGGAAAGGTAAAGTGTCAGTGAAGTAGAGGAAGGTGCTCAACTAGGTGAATTGATGTGGGTACTACTGCAATAGGTTCTTGTGTGTTAGGAAGTCTGAGGATGGCACACAATAGAACAGGTACAGATCTCTCATTCATAGGGTTGCTTTAAGTTGTATTCAACTTAATGGTACCTAACAATAAAACCAAAGTTAATGACTAGCAAACAGGATAATGAAAGGGATACACAGCAAATTATTATCAATTATCAGTTATAGACAATTATAATCAAACTGCCACAAGATAAAGACAGAAAAAATCTAAAAGGAGTAAGAGAAAAGTGACTCTTCACAAGTTAATGAGAAATTAGGATATTCCCAGTTAAAAAAAAAAGCAAAAATTGTTAATTGCTAGCAAACCTGCCTTATAAGAAATGCTTAATGGACTCCTTCAGAATGAATAAAAGGGCACTAGATAGTAACTAAATTCACATGAAAAATAAGAAAGTACACTAATACTATGCAGCATGCAGGAGAAATAACTTTGTACATTATTATATCACTTGGGAGGCACTGGAGAACATTATGTTGAGTGAACTAACTCAGTCCCACAAGGATGAATATTTCATAAAACTGTTATTGTAGAATGAATATAAGGATTCAGGAGGGGTGGGAGAGGCTGGAAGCAGAGGGATATAGATGTGCAGGGGGAAGGGAGAATGAATCATTGGGTTGTACAATTTGATGGGGAGTGTGAGGGAAATTGAAAGAATTTGTTCAAATTTGTATTTGAATTTTGTAAATAAACGAGTAGAGAAAAAAGAACCAAAAACACCCCTACATAGGTGATAGTGAAACAACATAAATGCAGATTTATTAATAGTCTCGTTCTTCTCTTAAATTATTTAAGATATAATCATATAAAGCAATAACTTTAAAAACTGGGTTAATGAGTTTTTAGCATACAAGGGTGAATTTTGAGGAACAAAAAAGGAAGAGGAAGATAAATAGAGCTCTATTGATGCTCTATTGAGCTTTGTTTTCTGCAAAGAATAAGGGAATACTATATTATTTGAAACCAATAAAGGTATGTTTCAAGACTGTATCATTTCTACATACCTATTCAAACTGTATGATGAGCAAACGGACTATGTGAAGAAGAATGTAGCATCAGAACTGGAGGAAGACTAGTCAACAATCTGCATTATGCAGAAGACATAGCGTTAACTGTTGAAAATGAAGAGGACTTGAAGATGAAGGCCCACAGCCTTCAGTATGTATTACATCTCAACATTAAGACAGCACAGTGAGAGGTGGAGAACAAATTGAAATATTTCATCTTTCTTAGACCCCTAATCAGCACCCTTGGTGCCAGCAATCAAGAAATCAAAAGGTGTATTAGGAAAATCTGCTGGCAAGAATCTCTCCAAAGTGCTAAAGGGCAACAATGTCAGTTTAAAGACTAAGGTACACCTAAGACATGGATTTAAATTAGATCTTTTGCATTTGAAAGTTAGACAATGAATAAGGATGACAGAAGAACTGATGCCTTTGTTTTGTGAAGTTGATCAAGAATACTGAATTGAATATTCCATGGACTGACAAAATAACAGACAAATATATCTTAAAGAAAGCACAAACCAGATGCTCATTAGAAGCAAGGACGGCAGAACTTTGTCTTTCACACTTTGGACATGGCCAGTCCTTGGAAAAAAGGCATCATGCTTTAGAAGGTGGGGGGTTCATTGAAAGAAAGACCATTGACAAAATAGATGTTCGATCAGAGATGATGAGGATGGTACAGGATAGGGCAGAGTTCAGATCCATCATCCATAGAGTTGTCATGAGTTACAGTTGACTCATTGGCACTTAGCAACAACAATAATGAGGCAAAATTTGGAATATTATTGAACTTATACTGTTACTAGTCCAAATTAGATAGATTTTTGTTAAAATCTTAATGTTAATAAACATAGACTAAAAGAAGCAAAGGAATTCAATTCATTGGCTAGACAATTTCTATTTGGCACACAATAAGGCAGTTATAATAACAAAGGAATAATAAACACAAAGCACATAGAGGAAAAATGGCAGGCATGAATCTTGTTTTATCAGTAATTCACATGTGAACTGACTATTCTAATCAAAAGGCAGAAATTGGAAAATGGATGGGAAGTATGATCCACATTATGGCGTTACAAGAGCCCTTGTCTGGTCTTGTACCATCCTCAGTCACAGCTGTGCTCCAGTCCATCACAGCAGCCACTGTGTCAACCAACCTTGTGGAGAGGTTTCCACTCTCCTCCTTGTCTTCTTTTTCGTGGATGATTTTACTTTATGTGGAGATGTAATCCGTCCTGAAGGCTGCGGTCTTCCCTCCCTCCTTCCCCCACCAAGCAGAATGAAGATAAGCTGTTCTGTTTTCCAATTAATTTTATTGTGATTTGAGTGAAAGTTTACATAGCAATTTTTTAAGGTCTCTGACGTTCTGCACCAAAATTGATGTCAGTCTGAAACAAGACATGCCTTGCAAAGTGAATTTAGAAAGGGAGAAGGAAAAGAGGAAAATGTGTACCAATAAGTGAATGAAAGAAAACCCATCCTTTCTGTAAACTTTAAAAAAGACATGAAAACAAAATCTTGATTAAGATTAATGACTCAAGTTTTTACTAAATCAGAATAAGAGAAAGATTAATAGTATTTTCATAACACTGGGAACAAAATATTCTGTGTATCGTCATTTTGTATTTCATTTATAAGTGCAACTTAGAAATACAATGCAACCAATACCCTTGTACTGTTTTGTAGCTTGCAAACAAAAATGAAAAAAATTAAAAAGCTTGCAAAAAGGCACGTAGTGTGTGGTTAAGTATTAAAAGTGTTTTACATCAAGTAGTGTGTTGAAATTTTAGAAATAAAATGTGAAATAAACTGTTTCTTTCAGAGTCATGTGGAAGCTGGAAGGGCCACATGTTTGTTATTGAAAATGAAAAGATCAAAACTCTAAACCTTTTAACCTCAAGAAAAGTAGTATATTCATTATTACATTCAAACTTGTAGGATCTCTTGAGACCACAAGCAGTCAGTCTCCTTTATATTTATTAGAATATTTGGACTGAAGCAGCTATTCAGATGGAGGAAGAGATTCGTTTCATGTCTTATTTGCCTGATTTAAGTGTCTCAGAAACAAGCTCTTCTTTGTTCCCTCAGCTGCAATGGAACTCCTCTCTTTGGGAATTGGCATTTCCTTCCGTTTACAAAAAATGTTCAGCAAACTGCACTAGTTAACTACAGATTGGTAAACTGCTATTGTAATAATTGTGAAATCTGCAGTACTTTCTACATCAACCAATTTAGTAAAATCACAGGCGTGAGAACTTTAAAAAATTATATCTGCAAGATTTATGCATTATCAGTCACTCTGTTTCTTCAGCCAACCTAGAGCTTCCTTAGTGGATTCAAAAATTAAAGTGGTCAAGGTTAGTGGGTGACATTTATGTACCAGATCACCTTCACCATGGATATTTGTGTTGATGATTCTATGTCCCTCTTGCTAAAATATAGACAACATTGTATATACCAGAGGCACTAGAAAATAACTGGGATAGGTTGATCATTTGATTTTTATCTAACATGTTGACTTGTCCTCATTGAAACAGATGCTAATTCTGGATTTGAATTTGCTTTCCCTGTCTGTACCCTGCTAGTACAGGGTTGTGTAAGGTTAGCCCTTTTGGCATGATTGGCTAACATAATGAAGCCTCAGTTACAAAACTATCTGGAAGACAGACGTTTGTAAAGTTAAAAATTGTTTTGGAATATGTTACATGATTGTACCCTATGATTCATTCATATGTTAAGCCAGTAAATATAAGCTGACCTTGATTGTAAGATGCTAGGATGCCCCACTTCATGTACTACCAAGAAAGTAAATATTATCAAGTTGCCTGTGACTTGCAATTATTGTAGGTAGCCAACTGATTTCAGAAATATAAAATCTAAAAACAAAAGGCAAAAATGAAGAAACAATACTATAAATAGTTTGTTTCCCACCTTTATAGCTATGAAAAAAAAATCAAGGAAGCAGTTGGTAGAAATTGCTGTTTTATCCTAGTACACTAATTTAACATTCACAAAAATTCCGGACACTCAGAGCTCTTCTTGAATATTAATTTTAACTAATACAAAATTTTATGACAACTTAAATGTGTGCATTTGTGACCAATTTATATAAAGGTTTTACAATAAAAGGGACCTAACAGAAGAATGATTTATCTCTTGATTGTCATATTTATAGAAAAGAGTGATTTGATAATCAAGGAAACATTTTCGGATTAAATATCATTGGATTTCTGACTAACAGTCAGCTGAGAGTCAGCTGATGGGTGAGTGACTGGTTTCCCAGAGAAACTGTGGGCTTATTAAATTTCACAGGGCAGGTATACAATACAGCTAAGCCATTTCAAGTTTCAGACTTCCCCCCCTACCCCTTCAAGGCAACAAAAGGAGAAACAAGGGACATTGTTGCATTTACAAGTTTCTTGCAATAGGAAATGAATTAGGGGTAGAATAATTGTGTTTTGAGTTAATTACTGTAATTATCAAAGGGAAATAGAGTTCTTGTTTTCCATCCATTAAATAAAAGAACATTTCCAGGTCTGTCAGTGATAGGATAATATCCATATGCATATAAGAAATACCTACTGATACCATTATTATTCAAATGCATGATCCAAACACTAAAGTCAATGATGAAGAAATTGAAGATTTCTACAAGCTCTGCAGACAGAAGTTGATTGAACATGCATTGGACATATATGACTAATTAATTGGTGATTGGGATGAAAAAGTTGGAAATAAAGAAGATGGTTTGGTAGAAAATATGAACCTGGTGATCGACATAACTCAGAAATCATGTGATAGACTTTTGTATGATCAATAACTTACTCATTTCAAATATATTTATAGAAAATACAGTGTCTACACATAGAAACCTAGCCTGATGAAATACACAGAAATCCAATCTACCACACCTAGAAAAAGCTTAATGTCATAAGTGAGAAAAAGGCCAAATACCAATTATGGAATAGAATCATATTCAAGTTCAAATTGAACCTGATGAGTCCATGAAAGAAAAAAAATATTACCTTGAGTATGTCCTAACTGAATTTAGAGACATCTCAAGAATAGATTTATGCATTAATGATCTATTGATGATTTACATAAGGCAAATATGCTGCCAAGAATCACTTTGAATCTCTAAAGAGCAAAATGTCACTTTAAAGACTAAGATCTGTCTGATATTTTCAGTTGCTTCATATGCATTTGAAAATTTGATAATTCATTTTCAAAATATGAATGACTTAAACCAATACCATTTATCTAGGAGAAATAACACTGATCACAATATACCACAATATGATTTCCTTACTGATTTCAGGCAAAACCTTTGGCCTGTGCTAAGTTTATTGTGTATTTATAGATCAGTTTGTGGGTTCCCTCCAAACAGACTCTATTGGTCTGATTTTAATCTTTGACCCATAGCTTGTTACTTTAATTACTGTAACTTCATACAAGTCATGATACTAAGAATTTTAGCTTTATATGTGGTTTTCTACTTAAAGGTTCTCTGTTCCCTCTTCCCACCCTGCAACTTTGCATTTCCATGTGAATTTTAGAATTAGTTTATCAACTTCTGCTGCACATTGTGATGTTTTGTTGTCCTAAATGGCCTTCCAAGACTGTGACTTTCACTTTGCCATATGGATGAGTGAGGATGTGTGAATAGGGTATGTTAGCCTTTCCACAAGTGGTTGATTAGTTACCCCAGTAAACTGAGCAGATTCAGAGACTGATTTTTGAGAATCTTACCACCAGAAAAGAAGAAGCAGGAAGGCAATACACACCCTTCAGAAAAAAATACTCTTGCATGAGCTAGACCTACCAGAACAGCTGAAGCAAAGAAAGAGATCTGACATAAGACAAAGTTGACCTGGGGCTGCCGCTACCCTACAGATCCAGAACCAGAAGCCTCCGCCCAAAGTTTCTGGAAACCTTAGAGGAAATGGCATAACTGGCAGGACTAAGAGAATCTAGTGACACTGGCCTAAAATCATGAAACTAATGGCTGAAGTTTCTGTAAACATACTTCATGGAAAGTGCAGCAGCGCTCTTTAGAGGCGAAGATGTCAACCTTTCGTCTTTCGTCCTTTGGACATATAGCTAGGTGAGGCTACTCCTTGGGACGGGATATCATGCTTGCAAAATGGAGGGTCAAAGAAAGAGGGGTAGAACCCTAATGAGATGAATTGACAAAGTGACTAGAGCCAGTAATGGGCTCTAGTGTGTCAGAGATGATGAAGATGGCACAGGATAGGGTGGAGAGCAAAACAGGGTTGCTATGAGTCATATTCGATTTGACGGCATGTAGCAACAACAAGCAGTGAGACTGGTATTGCAATTAGCAGAAAGAAATATGAGAGTGAGGAACATGTCTAACATCTTGGGCATTGGTTTTGATGTTGGTGAGGGCAATTTGCCCAGTGGAGTGAGTGGAAGTCAGATACGGCACTCTTCAAACTGTCCTTGATCTTCTTGTACATGCAAACACACACTTACTGGAAATTAAATTCAATGCCTCTGCCTCTTAAAATCAATTAAGGAGAATTGATATTATCTATATAATTAGAAAAAGAGTGTGGTAGGGAAGCATCCTGTCTTTATACTTTTTCAATATCTATGTGAAACAGATCATCTGCAAGGCTGGACATTAGGAGGAAGAGTGTGGCATCAGGATTGGAGGAAGACTTCTCAGCAACCTGCATTATGCAGATGATACAACTTTGCTTACTGAAACTGAGGAGGACCTGAAGCATTTGCTGAAGATGGTCAAGAACGCTCGTCTTCAATATGGATTGAAGTTTAACATAAAAAATGCCCAAGAAACAACCAACAAAGATTCTCACTACTAGATCAATTAGCAGCACTATGATGAATGGAGAGGAGACTGAGGTTATTAACAATTTCCGCTTGCTCATTCCACAATCAGCACTCTTGGTACCAGCAGTCAGGAAATCAAAACACAAATTGCATTAGGGAAGTCTGCTATCAGGGATCACTCCAAAATACTAAAGAGCAATGATGTCAGTCTAGAGACTAAGGTGCACCTGGTCCAAGCCATGTTCTTCACAATTAATTGCTATGTGTCATAAGCTGTACAATGACTAAGGATGACAGTAAAAGAATTGATGCCTTTGAGTTCTTGTGCTGGAGAAGAGTCTTGAACATACCATGGACCACCAAGAGAACAACGGGGTCTGTCTTGGAGAGCATGAAACTAAGTTTCTACTTGGAAGCAAGGATTTTGAAGCTTCACCTCACATACTTTGGGCATGTGACCAGGAGGAATAAGTCCTGAGAAGGACATCATACTTCAAAGGGTGGAAGGACAGCACAGGAAGACCCTGGTTGAAATGCATTGACATGGTAACTGGGACAATGAGATTAGATGTGTAAGGGCCAGTGAGACAGACTCAGGATAGGAAGGATTCATAGATACTGTACATAGGGTTGGTATGAATGGTGGGTAACTCAATGACACATAACAACAATATTGTTAAGGAAATCCTATAATTCCTTATGATGATGGACAGATAACAGCTTTTTAGAGATTTCTGGAAAGTTAAGGAATAAAGTTTATATTATATCACATGACATAAATTTCTTTCCAAATCCATGTTACCATGTCTAAAATCAAAATGTGGGGTCAAGATTGGTGGAAGTTCTATCAACAATCTGCATTGTGCAGATGACACAACCCTGCTTGCTGAAACTGAGGAGGAACTGAAGTGCTTGCTGCAGAGGGTCAAGGACTCCAGCCTCCAATATGGATTTAGGCTCAATGTCAAGAAGACAAAGATTCTCACCACTGGGCCAATTGGCAGCATCAGGATGGATGGTGAAGACATTGAGATTGTTCACAGCTTCAGTTTGCTTGGCTCCACAGTCAACACTCTTGGCACCAATAGCCAGGAAATTAAAAGGTGTATTGCCATGAGAAAGTCTGCTGTTAGGGACCTCTCCAAAGTACTGAAGAGCAATGGTGTCTCTCTGGAGACTAAGGTGCATCTGATACAGGCCATGGTCTTTGCTATCACTTCCTGTCAACAATAGCAACAGCATAAACCAACTCCCGTAAAGTCAGATGCCTTCCCCACGCTTCTGCACCTCTTTCTATTCATCCCAACACCAATCTTACTACTCTACTGGGTCCAGGATTAGTGCAATAGCTCACAGACCACTCAGAACCATATGAGGGAAGACAAGAGATTGGCAACAAGATATATTCACTCAGTCAAGACAGCTTCTGAAATGTTCTTGCAGACACCTGAGCCACGAGCCCTGCAGCTTTATGCCAGTGTTACAAAACTCTCAGTCTGACCAGTTATGGCTCTCCTCCCTGTCTCCAGTTGTCTGGAAAACTTGAGCAAAGGTTTCTGGTCGTGGTCCCATGGAGTAGCAGTGCCAAGACCTACTCTGCCTTACATCAGGTCTCTGGTTTTCTGCTGCGGCTGGTGCTCCTGTGGACCCTGCCCTGACTAGTACAAAAGTGTCTATCCCCAAAAGACAAGTGTCATTCACTTGCCTCTTTATCCCCCCGCCTGGTGGTAATATTCTCCAATTCTGTGGCTGAATCTACTCAGTTTAAGAGGGAGTCTAGCCAATCCCTTTGTGGATAAGCTAACATGACTTCTTCACATATTGCTGCTCATCCACATGGCAAAATCAGGCAACGGCTAGGGAAAACATTTTGAACAAGAAACTCTTAACACCACAGTGTCTTTTGGAGTTACTGTGCTTTGCTAGCTCAGAAAGATCTCTTTGGCTCTTGGAAGTCAGAGGTAGTAATTTCTCCTGGAAATATAAATAACAAACATTAAAATGTTGACTGATATACTTTTCTATTTGAAAGATACTGGGATGAGTGTCATTCGGGATAATTGGGCTGATTTATTGGCTGTAACTACTAGCAAATGCTTACACTGTATTTTCTGCGGCAACTATGATCTTCTAAGTGTGAAATTTCTGCTATAGTTGCTGAAATTCCTGTGATACTAATTGAAGTTATCAGGGTACAATTTAAAACAAAATAAACGAGGTCAAACAAGGTCATTGCCACTTATACTAAGGAAAGGAGGTGAATTTAAAATCCCTGTGTATAATGCCACTTTCCAACAGAGTTTCCCTGTGAAATGTCTTAGGTACTGAGGAAGGATTATTAGAGGAAGAAGCAATAACCCTGTCTCTCACCACCAGCAAGTTGGGTCCAACTCAATAGCAAATCTCCATCAAGTTTCTGAGGTTTTAAATTCTAGCATGAGTGTGCCATCATTATCCCAAGGGTCCATTAGAGGATTCCAATAGTCAGGGACACATGGACTTTTTTTATTAACAGCACAACGCATTATGGAACACTCCATAGAGCTCCCTGCAATGTGCCTTACGTACTAGGGTAACTAACTTTCATTAGTGCTTTGATCAAAGAAAAAAATGTTGTCAGTCTCCACAGACAACTCCTGCTCTGTCTTAAATAAAAAACAAAAAACTTGCTGGCATAAACTGTCAAGTTAGAGAATATCATTCATAATTTTCTGACATACGAAAGCAAATACATGATCCTTCAAAGTTCCAGACTCCACAGTTGATAATTGTATCGTTGCTTAATAGCACAAAATATTGCATTTTAAAAGTGGGAGTTTCCTATAGTTAACATCATACAAAAATAATTGTTAGTTAGCCAAATATATTTAAGAATATTTTAAAATGTGAAAATCAATATCTGGTGGTGGTGGTGGTGGTTGTTATTGTTGTTATATGCTGTCAAGTCACCTGTGACCCATAGCAACCTTATGTACAGCAGCTCTGAACCTTGCCCTGTCCTGAGCCGTCTTCTAATTCTGACACACCAACCCCCATTGCCTCAGTCACTGTATCAATCCATCTCATCTGGGATCTTTCTCATCTGCGCTGTCCCTCTACCCTTCCAAGGATGATGTCTTCCCCAAAGGACCAGTTTCTCCTATCAATGTGCCCAAAGCATCTGGTCCTACAGGAAACTAACATGCCTTCTTCCACTGGCTTGGAAAAATTACATCTTTCTCACTAGGCAGTGGAAGTCAACATCTTAGAACTTGAAGTTTAGGAATTAATTTTATAATGGCAGTATCTAACCCAAGATATCTTATGGCATATTACAAACCTGGGAATAGAACTATTCCAGAATATACTAGAGATTGGTGGATGATTTATCAACAACCTGTGTTATGCAGATGACACAACCCTGCTTGCTGAAACTGAAGAGGACCTGAAGCCCCTGCTGCAGAGTGTCAAGGACTGCAGCCTACAATATGGATTGAGGTTCAATGTCAAGAAGACAAAGATTCTCACCACTGGACCAATTGGCAGCATCAGGATGGATGGTGAAGAGATTGAGATTGTACACAGCTTTAGATTGCTTGGCTCCACAGTCAACCATCTTGGCACCAGCAGCCAGGAAATTAAAAGGCGCATTGCCATGGGAAAGTTTGCTGTTAGGGACCTCTCCAAAGTACTAAAGAGCAATGGTGTCTCTCTGGAGACTAAGGTGCATCTGATACAGGCTATGGTCTTCACAATCACTCGTTATGCATCAGAGAGTTGGACAATGACCAAGGAGGATAGAAGGAGAATTGATGCCTTTGAGCTGTGGTGCTGGAGAAGAGTATTGAGAATACCATGGACTGCTAGGAAAACAAACAGATTTGTCCTGGAAAGGGTTAAACCGGGTGGCTCCTTGGAGGCAAGGATTCTGAGGCTCTGTCTAACATACTTTGTACATGTTGTGAGGAGAGACTGGTCCTTGGAGAGGGACATCATGCTTGGGAGGGTGGAGGGACGGCGCAGGAGAGGAAGGCCCTCTATGAGGTGGATTGATTCAGTGACTGGGATAATTGGAATGGGAGTCTCAGAGACAGTGTGATTGGCACAGGACAGAGCGGAGTTTAGGGCTGTAGTACATAGGGTCGCTATGAGTCGCAAGCGACTCGACGGCACATAACAACAACAACAACATTTACATCAACCAAGACTTATGAATCCCATGGAATTCAAACTAATGTAAAATCAAAGGAGATTAATTAGAATAAATTTTAAAGATGGAAAAAAAGAGTACATACATAGCTGATCGCTCAAATATAATTCTAGACTTCCTGATACCTGCTTACCATGCCTTTGTTTGGTTTTGTTAATACTTTGGTGTTCTTTAAAAAATAAACCAAAAAACCCCATATCCTTGCTTAACAATGTCAGAATTTTTAAAGAGTTGAAACTGGAGATATTTTCCAACATAATTTTTATATTTTGGGCTTCCAAAGGAATATATAAAACAGATTCAGTATGATTTACCCCACAAAATATTAAAATTGTATATTTAACCTGAATAAATTATTTTTCCATCATCAATAGAGTACTAAATGTAATAATGGTCAACTCCTCACATGTCTCAGAGAACTCCCATTAAAACAAGATTTCATGCATGAGAGAACACATGGATGGACCAGACCTCCTGCCACGCTTCCTCCATTGAGTTACAGAGGATTCATATTGACAGGTTTCCTGATGTTACTCTCTCTGCCAACAGCCTTTCTATTCCCCCATGGACTGATGGGTTAAACAGTATGTTAATAACACACATTACTATTTTTATGTCACCTTAAGAAATTTAATAACTGACTTTTTGGTCACGTTTTATCTCTTAGAGAAAAAGAATATCAAAACCCAAAAAATCTTCCAACTATTGCTTCCTTTTAAAAAACAATTTAAACAGAACCCTTGAAGATAGGAAAACGGTATTAACTGGCAGCATTTAAAGTCATTATTTTAAACTGGAAGCAACATGGTATACTAGATTTTTCCATGTGTCTGGGCATACTGGTGACGTTTCCTACTGGGATGAGTCTTGGAATTATAAAAGAAGATGGGTTTTGAGGTTTTTTTTTCATTTGCACATTAGGTAGAAAACATTTTAATCATTTGAGGATTGACTGGCTAATGAAATTTTAGTTCAGGGAGGAACTGAGATTTAGCATCCAAAAAGATAGGTGTGAAAGACTATTCCTTAGGTGGGTCTAATGTTTCTTACACCTTAAAACCTGCAGTTAGCCATATGGCATCCAAAGGAGAGCAGTTTGTCCAAATGAGAAGGCCTTTTTGGTGACTGACACATCATTGGCATTATAATGCAGACCACTGAAACGTACTCATGGTTCTAATACCTATATAAGAGAAATTGGCGTTTTATTTCCATCTGTCGCCATCCCCAATCAGCCTCCTATTCTTATCTTCATTAGGTATCCCTAGGAATTTCTCAGTGTTTGTGTCCAGAGTTTCAAAGTCTTGTATTCTTTAATACTTTATGAAGGATGGAGAAGAGACTGAAATTGTCAACAACTGCATCTCACTTGGATCCACAATAGCCTTGATACCAGCAGTCAAGGAATAAGGAGACACATTGTACTGGGAAAAATCTGCGTTTAGAGATCTCTCCAAATTAGTGAGGAGTAATGATGTCAGTTTGATGACTAAGGTGTGTTTGATTCAGACAATAGTCTTTCCAATCATTCTCTATGCATCTGAGATCTAGACAGTGGAGAATTGATGTCTTTGAGCTGTGGTATTAGAGAAGAGCACTAAACACCACATGAATAGCCAAGAGAACAAAGAGATACGTCTTGGAGAGGGTGCAACCAGAGTGCTCTTTGGAAACAAGATGATGAGGCTTCACCTCACATACTTTGGGAATGTTGCTTAGAGAGGGACATGTTGCTAGGAAGGGTGAAGGGTCAGCAAAGGAGAGGAAGACCATCAACCAGGTGGACTGACATGGTGACTACTACAATGCAGTCTTGTGTGTTAGGAAGTATGAGGATGGTATAGGATAAAACTGGATTCAGATCTTTTGTTCATAAAGTCGTTAAGAGTCATACTCAACTCAATGGCACCTAACAACAATAATATTCCCTAGTACTAATACTGATTTCATTTAATTTTTACACTATTATTTGTAAAATAAAGATTAATTTCTTTTTATCCCTAATAATTTAAATTGCCCATATACTTCTAGAATTCTATTATGGAACTCCATTTGCTACAATCTGATGCTATATTTTATCTTCACATTACTTCCTAACTTATTTAAGCAGTGAGTTCACCTAATATCTAGTACATATCTTTTCTTTCACTTTGTTTTCTTGTATTCTAAGTGCTATCATGCACTAGACTGGCAATATAGCTATTAAATACTAACACTTTATGAGGAAATAATATACCAGTATTAATATTGAGAAAATGACAATTTAATCCACTTATATAATAAAAAAATAGTTACATGTGTATGCTATTATATGAAATTTCTTTTTCCATTCTGAAAAATATAAGAACATGGTTCTTTATGAAGGTATATAAAAATGAAAAGTTGTATTTTATTACTAGGCTAGAACAACCTAGACTATTTTGTTTCAGACTCTTTCACTTAAACATGAAGCTATTTAAATCACAGAAAATTATTTAATTTTTCAAAAATCTGAGCTAGCTAGCTCAGCCTCTTGAATAAAATTACTTGAATTCAGCAAAGTACTGACTACTAGAAGTTTTCCAAAAGGGGCTATTTGACCATTTCGACGGTAACCAACAGCAAAAGCCTTTCTTCTTCCTTCTGAGAGTGGCACTATCACACTTTTGAAACTTCTCTGGGATGATGGAAGACCAAGCTGATGAGAAAGCTGGGGTAGCTACTAAAAGCAGGATTTTAAAAGTTAATTCCAATTTCATCCCTACCTAATAATTTGCATTTTTATGCAAGATATACCATATTAGAATCTAAATGTTAACAAGATCTCGGCATATTCATATAGAATCTTGTTAAATTGTAGATTTTCATTTACTGTATCTGAGGTGGAAATGGGAATTATCTTCAAAGATCAAACCAGAATGACCTAGTTTGAAGCCCTGATAAGAAGGGCAAACATTCTGTTCTATCTCCTCCGAACCACATATGATTTATGTTTCTTGTTGTTGTAACTGTTATATGTAATCGAGTTGCCTACAACTCATAGTGACCTGATGTACAATAGATCTGAACCCTGCCCTACCCTGAGCCAGTCTCACAGACTTCCATTACCTCTGTTACTGTGTCAATCCATCTTATCTGGGGTCTCTCTCTCCTATGCTATCCCTATACCCTTCCAAACATGATGTCGTGATGTCTTTCTCCCAGGACTAGTCCCTCCTGGTCATGTGGCCCAAGTATGTAAGACAGACCTTCAAAATCCTTGAATCCAAGGAGAATCTTGGTTTCACCCTCTCTAAGACAGAACTGTTTGTTTTCTTGGCAGTCCATAGTATGCTTAATACTCTTCTCCAGTACCATAACACAAAGGCATTGATTATTCTGCTACCATCCTTAGTCATTGCTCAGTTCTCATGCATATAGCAAGTAATTGCAAAGACCATGTACTGGGTTTGGTGCACCTTAGTCTCTAGGCTGACACCATTGTTCTTTTGGCACTTTGGAGAGGTCTGTGACAGCAGGTTTCCTTAACATTATTCATCTTTTGCTTTCCTGACTGAGGATGCCAAGAATGCTGATTTTGGCGCTGAGCAAGCTGAAATTGTTTACAACCTCAATCTCTTCTCAATCTATCTTGGTGCTGCCAATTGGCCCAGTAGTGAGAATCTCTGTATTCTTGATGTTAAGTTTCACTCCATATCGCAAACTACAGTCCTTGACCTTCTGCAGCAAGTACTTCAAGTCTGCAGTTTCAGCAAACAAGATTGTGCCATTTGCATACTGAAAGTTGCTGATAAGTCTTCCTCCAATCCTGATGCCACATTCCTCCTTCTAAAATCCAGCCTCCCAAATGCTCTGTTTCACAAACAGATTGAAAAGGTATGGAAACAGGACCCATGCCTGACACATTCCTTTCCTGATTTTGAAACATGAAATGTTTCCTTGCTCTGTTCGAATGACTGCTTCTTGGTCCAATTATATATAGGTTTCACATATGCATAATCAAGTGTTCTGGGATTCCTGTTCTTCTCAAATTTAGACACCATTTGTTGTGATCTACACAGTCAAATGTCTTTCCTGTGGTACTCTTGCTTCAACCAAGATCCATCCAACTGACATTGGTGATAATGTCTCTTGTACTATGACCTTTTCTAAACCCAGCTTGTATTTCTGGTAATACTTTGTTAATGTCCTGTCCCAGTAGGTTTTGGATGAGCATCAACAGAATTTTTCTTGCACATGATGTTAGTAATATTGTTCGATAATTTACACAATCTGTCGGGTTAGCTTTATTTGTAATGGAAATAAATGTGGATCTCTAATGGGAATAAATATACTCCTTAAAAAGGAAAAAACAAAAAATATGCCCTCACCCTCATTGCAATCAAGTTGGAACCAACTCATAGTTCAACTGATAGTTTCAGTGGTTTTTCAGGAAACTGTAAATTACACCAGAGAATGTTCCTCATCATTCTCCAGTTTTCTGGATAAACTGTCAGAGAGACTTTACTGAATGCAAGTTGTTCTTTCCGTAGTCAATTGCCAATCAGACAGATGGATTGCAATATCCAAAGCACTTTATTTCAGATGTGGGAAAGCAGTGAGATTCCTCCCAAAAACTGCCTCCCTGTCAGGTATTTTTTTATATTTGAATTAGACACTAATCTACTTAACAATATACTTTTGTTAGTAAAGTTACAGAATTTCTACATTTAAAAAGAACAGTTTACATGTAGTTTCTAGTAAACAGACAATTTATCAAATCCTTAACATGTGACTGAGAAAAACAGTTTTAAAAAGATAAATGCTAATCCAGGAAAGATACATTTCCCTTCCTGGTAAACAGGCAGTTTAAACTACACTTTACATATGACTGAGAAAAACAGTTTCAAAGAGGAAAATGCTAATCTAGGAAAGATGCATTTCTTCTCCGGGTAAATAGGCAGTTTAAAGCACATGACTAAAGAACAGGGGTGGGAAAGGAATTCTAAGGCAAAATAATGAGTTTTGCAGGTTGAAGACAACTGATGTCAGTTTTATAACTATGCTGATATGTTTGGATAATTCTGGATTTATTAACAACACTCTATCAGGGGTGCTGCTTTTGGGGTTACAACAACTCCCTCTGCCTCAGTGGAAAGAGAAATTGAATTTACTTCCCTTACGTTTGAAAGTGCCGTTGAGTTATGAACATCTCATAGCAACCCTATGAATGAAGAACTGAACACTTGTATAACTTTCATCGTTTCTCCACGTTCATAGAGTTTCTGGAGGCAAACTATTTCAGAAGTGGATGCCACTCCTACTTCCAAGCTTCTTTTAATCAGAGATTAAAAACTACTTAAACACTAATTTGTTTTTAAACACCATCCACCTGGGTAACCATTATCGCATTTGACATATCAGTGTCACAGTGTTTAGCCTCATTGCAACCAGGAGTTACCTCTGTACAGCAAGTGGACAGACCAGGGCTATACCACTTAGAAGAATGTTTGATTACAAACAAGTAAAACAGGCCTGAGAGCCTCAGATTAAAACATACACCTTTGGCTTCATAGCATAACTTTCTATGCATTGGGGCAACAGAGCTCTCTTGTTGTTGTTGTTCCCCTCCCCTAGTTTTGCAAATACTTGCTATGCATCAGAAAGCTGGACAATGACTAGGAATGGTAGAAGGAGATTTTGTGTCTATAAGCTGTGATGCTGGAGAAGAATACTGACTATACCAAGGACTGCTAGGAAAATAAACAGGTTCGTACTGGAGAGGGTAAGACCAGGCTGCTCCTTGGCGGCAAGGATTTTGAAGCTTCATCTGACATTACTTCGGACATGTTGCAAGGAGGGGCCAGCCTTGGAGAGGGACGTCATGCTTGGGAGCGCAGGAGAGGAAGACCTGGATGAGATGGACTGTTTTAGTGTCTGGTGTAATGGTGTTATATGTAAGAGACAATAGGATTGGCACAGGACAGAGCATAGTTTAGGGCTGTTGTACACAGAGTCGCTATGAGTCACGGATGACTCGATAGCGCATAGCAACAACAACATTTCCCCTCCCCCAAACTCGTGATATTCTGAGAAAAGTAAGACACTACATTTACAAAATAGTCTCAACAAAATGCAATGATTATGTGTACCTAAAAATAGTTGTCATATTAAAAGGAAATATTTGATATAATGTAGAGAATGTATTCTCACTTCATCCTCTTATCCCAATAATTTAAAACACAGAATCAATGAGGAGTTTCTGGAACATCATACCAAATACAGTGCTAGAGATAATGCAAATTAAGAGGAACTGAGGGACATCAGATGAAAGCCAAAATTGAAGGTATTTTATTTCATGAAAAATATCAGGCTCTTATTCTTTGAAGTTCATGAATTTAAAATTTATACATTCTTTTTCTATCTGGGGATGGAAGGGAAAACACTAAAGAAAAAGGGAAGGAAATAGTCTCTTTAATTCAAGTATTTGTGACTAATCAGAAAAACACATCTTGATTGTGAAAATCAGTGCATGATAAAAGAGAAAACATGGATGGACTGAGAGTGAAAAATGAAGAGGGGAAGAGAAAAGAAGAAAAGAGAAGGAGATGTGTGAAATTCCAGAGGTATCAGCAGTATCAAAACCACTGTGACTATAGGAGAGTTGTGCAAATCAAGATTAGTCCAAGGCAGACAGAACCCTTGAGAGGAAGTGCTACACACCTCCATTCCCCAATTTATTATCACCTCCCACAATACTCTTAATCTCTTCTCAGTTTGATAATGCATTGCAATGGCCATAGAGAACTCACAGACTTTTAAAATGAATCAGTTTATTAAAACACAAGTAGGTTCAAGATCAATAGGTTAAACTTGTGATAAAAATCTACAGGACAACTCAGGATCAGTATCTGAAATCATGTAGGGAAAATTCCCCCTTCTCAGTGCAGGATAGCTGTATTAGCTCCACTAGAACAACCTTGCTGGCCTCTTTTCAGTACCCTTGAGAGAGTCCTTTTTTAAAAAAAAATAATTTTTTTTCATTTTAGTTGTCATTTTAGCAAAAGTTTACAGAAAAGTTAGATTTTTGATTCATTGTTGCACATTTTATTCCCTCTGCCTCCCTTCCCCCTTACCAGGTTGACTTTTTTCCGTTCATTAGTTTATTTACAAAATTCTAATACAAATTTAAACAAATTATTTCAATTTCCCTCACCCCCCCAATCAAATTGTACCACCCAGTGATTAATCCCCTCTTCCTCCTATACATTCACATCCCTCTGCTTCCAGCCTCTTCCACCCCTCCTGGATCCTTATACTGATTCTACAATAACTGTCTTATATAATATTTATCCTTGTGGGACTGAGTTAGTTTGAGCGAGTCCTTATGACACTCTTGGCACAGGCTTCTATTTGTTAATGTTGGATTTTGCAATAGCAAAAGGAAGCTTACTTATTAGTCATTAGTGAATCATTTATTTCCCCTCCCACCATATCAAAGGTTTTACTTCTAGGTATAGAGGTCATCTATCCCCCAACCCCAAAGCATCTTCCAACATGATGTTTGTGTTTTTTTATTAACATTTATAAACCCTCACATAATGTTGTCCATCTGAAATTATTCACAGATTAATAAGTAAGCACAAGTAAGCCATATTTATGAGGTAATTCATCTTGATTCTTGAGTAATTCACCCCTTCTTTGGTCTGTCATCTATCTCCTCTATGTAAGTTCTCTGAGGAAGGACAGACCCCAGTTCAGGCCAAGAAAGAAAGTTTATTGAGGAGAAACTGCCAGGCTGACTCTAAAGGAGAGATCAGCAGCTATTTAGAGTGGAGTCTTATATTGTCTTACAATGAAATTGGGCAGTGGGATGGAGGAAGCTGCTTCTTACAAAATAAGATAGTTATTCCTGGGAAATGGAGACCAAATAGTTTTGGAGCCCTAGCAGAGATAAACAGAGTTACAGCTGCTGCCTCCTGTAGTTTGATCATTTTTGTAGCTGTTCTGGGGAAGGGAGGGATAATAGCTCTGTGACCCTAACACTCTGGATATGCTGGTGGAATCTCTGGCCCTTGAATTGTTATAGCTCTACGAAGAAGCCACTTACCTTCTTTCTTTTTCTGCTGCTTCTGTTCTTGCTTTTTTTCCTCTGCAACATCTAGGAGGCTGTCTGCTAATATCTAAAGCCCCTTGTAAGTTTCAAGGTGTGGCCCTTCTATCAAGGCTAAAAATTTACCCCTCCTTTTGCAGTAGGCCATGGATACAATATTATATTTCATAGTAGCCTGTAGTTCCCTTCATTTTCTTAATCCACTTTCCAATCCCTGTAAGGGTTTATGCAAATTACAGAGCAGATAGAAGTGCAAGACTAAAATAAAAGTGATCAAAATCAAGTTGTTTACACCGTACTCGAGAAATGTCAGTTAACCTGATGAAAGTAACAAAGCTCTGCTAGGGCAAAGGAAAATTATTAAGATAAAGGACCACAGAAAGAAATTCTTTTAGTCACAAGGAGAAAACTGAGGATAGGAAAGCATAATTTTGTGCGTATTTACTATGTTTAATGTAATATAATATGCATTTTCATATACAGCATCTGACATAAACATCACAATAATTTTACAGATATTACAATCTATTTACATAGATGAAGGAACTGAGACCTAAGGAAAACTAACTAAAGTAAACCAAAGACAGGATTCAAAGAAACTTTATCTGTTAAGTGTATTAATTTTTTATTCTATCATAATTCATTCTTTGGCATGTATACAGATTCAGTGTCTTATATGTAGATCATTAATAATTGACCATGAACTTGATTTCATTTCTAAATATAGAAATTTTCCATCTAACGCATGAATCTTCAAGAATTTTCCATCAAAAGCATGAATCTTCAAGAGACTTTGTGTTGTTTTCTCCAAGACACAGACTATATATAAGATGGTAAAAATGTGAGTCAACAATATATAAATCAGTTAAGGCAATCCAAGAAGCCTTTGAAGTCTGTAAAACTATTAGAACACATTGATTTGGAACCTATTCTGTAGTGGCGATTGTTTTCTAAGGTAGTGTTAGTGCCCTGCCTTTAAGATATAGAAGGATGAAGATACTGAGAGGGAGGAATCTCATTGTGGAGAATACTCCCACTTATATTATCTATGAGACTCCAGCAGTAGGTAAAACTGACTTTGCATCCTAGAATTTCAGCCATTTTCTACTTTGCTCTCATTCTCTCTTTAATTTTTTCCTGTGAACAGTTATGTACACTCAATTAGTATGATTAGTAATTTAGAGCTTTTTTCCTCATCTATATCCTCTTATTTGAGATTTAAAAAGCTCATTTTGTCTCTTCTATCCTTAAATAATTTTTCTATCTTGACTACTTAGTGGGTGTACCTCTTACCTCACTTTGACGCTATGTCTTATGATGTACTGTTTCAATGACTAGAGAGTTGACAATGAATAAAGATGACCGAAGAATTGATGCATGCATTTGTGTTGTGCTGTTGGAAAAGAGTGATAACTATTCTATGGACTGCCGAAGTGTAACCAGAGTTCTTCTTAGAGGCAAGAATGGTGAAACGTTGTCTCACAGACTTTGGGCATGTTGTTAAGCAGAGGATATTTTTTTGAAAGATATCATCTTGGAAAGGTGAAGGGTCAGTGAAGGAAAAGAAGACAATAAACAAGATGGATTGATACACTGCCTGCAGCAATGTACTCAAATATGTTGAGAATAATGAGGATGGGCTAGACAGGACATAGTTCAGATTTGTTGTTCATAGGGTTGTTGCATGTTATATTCAACCTGATAGTACATAACAACAAAAACAACCCCGAACCAGAACACTTTACTCAGCTATGTTTTGTAAACACATCCACTCTTTGACCCTCTTAAGATCACTGCTGTATATCTTCATCTTTCTCCTTCACCTACCGCTATCTTTACCCCATTTTTCCACTCTCAACTGATGGCCTATTTCTTGAGAACATAGGAAAAAAATAAGAAGGAGAGATTCACCAACACCACTTTGCAAATCTACACCTAACAGGCTTTTAATTCACGGAAATAACTCTTGTCAAAGTCACCAATGACCTCTACATAACCAAGTAAAATAGCTATTCTCTGTCCTTATCTAATATTTAGTACTGTCAGTTATTTCTGAACTATTGCTTATTTTTAGTTTTCTAGGATATAGAAGAATCTTTTCTCTTTCTTAATATCCCTTCTTCATCATGAGCTGTTTGTCTTTTTAGTCTCTCTGGTTCCCCATCTCCTCTAACTCTAAATAGGAAGGCCCCATGGCTCAGTACTGAGAAATTTCCTCTCACACCCTTGGTGATCACAGTCTCATGGATCCGATATTCTGTCAATTTTCACATTTATATGTATGTACTAGATACATGCTCTGAACTTCTGGTTTACATATTCAGTTAACTATATATTTGATATTTATGTTTGAATATCCAATAAACATTTGAAAGGTAGCATGCTCTAAGCAGACTGTACTTTCTAACCTTAACCCACACCTCCTGATGGCTTCTCCAGTGTATAAAATGTCAGTTTCATTCTTTTGTTGTTTTTGTTAAAATCTTCATTTTTCCTTTTATCTTATAACTTCTTATATAAGACATGTAAACTCT
>NW_006399815.1:12390521-12397579 GCF_000299155.1 Elephantulus edwardii | reverse complement strand
CAGGGATTGGACACTATCACCAAGAGGTGGGGACGGGGCTTGTGCGCTGCTGGGGGTTTATGCAGCAGCACCCTGTGTGCTAAGGGTCACACAGGTGTGGGCTGCAGGGGGGTCCCACAGTGTCCAGCAGTCTTCGCTCCTCTGGGGTCTCAAAGTCTTCGCTCCTCTGGAGTCCCGCGGTAGGTGGCTGGCTGCTGCTCTTCCCGGGTCTCTCCTGGGTCCCTCTCGCGGCGTTCCCCGTTCTGGCGGCGGCGTTCCCCCGGTCTGGCGGGCGGCGGCATGCATTCCCCCCGACGGGCGGCGGCGTGCGTTCCCCCGGTGTTCCCCGGTCTGGCGACGGCGTTCCCCTGGCTGGCGGCCTCGCCCTCGCGCTGCGTCGCCCTCCAGTTTCATTCTTTTGTTGTTTTTGTTAAAATCTTCATTTTTCCTTTTATCTTATAACTTCTGATATATCAACTATCTCTATAGATTTATTATAAAAATTTTATAGATTCTTTTCCTCCACCTTATTTTTGCTTTATATCGGTTTGCATGCAAAGTTCATATACGTTATGTATCATTCATGTACATTCTATCATTGATAAGTAACCATTCATGAATTATGTTCCACATATTTTTACATTCACATTATATATCAAATGATCACTCATGTATGTTGTGTTTTATAAAGTTAATTACTATTCATTTATGCCTGCTATTACTGTCTTTTCAGGTGCCAATGGGATCTTTCCTAATTCCTTCATCTATCCCTTTGCTCTCCAAACTCTTTTTTCCTAGTGATTTTCCCCCTTCCCTATCTTCTGCCTCTATGCCCCCCTGTACCCTTCTCATTCTCCCCTCCTCTTATACACATCTTGGTAGTTATCCTCCTATTTTTACAATAATGGTCTTGGGTAGTATTTGTACTTATGAGACTAAGTTCACTTAGCATAGTGCTCTCTAGTCAATCCTATGTTATATACTATTTTACAAAATTGTTTATCCTTTGTGCTGCATAGTATTAAATCATGTGAGTGTACATACCATAAATTCCAATCCATTCATTTGTTGATGGACATGTGTACATCTATATTCATAGCAGTGATATTTGCAAAAGCAAGAAAATAGAAACAGCTCAAAATTCATTTTGATTCTAAACATTCCTACTCACTTCTACCTTTATTGCTAGTGTCTCAGCCACTACCTCCTCCCTTGTCTGCACTGAAGCATAAAATATTAACTGGTCTCTCTACTTTCATTATTTATTCCTTTGATCTATTCACAATACAGAAGTCAGGTCTGATTATATCACTTTTATGAACAATACTCTCTAATACCTTCCCAGTATATACAGAGTGACAGCGAGCCCTTAAAATGGCTACAACTTTTCCAATGTTGTCTTCTACCATTTTCTTTCTTACTGCTTATTCTGCTGCAGGCAGGCCAACATTGTTTCTACTCCTAGGGCAAATCATGCATACTCTGGTTTCAGGGCTTTAAAAAATATAAATTCTGTACCAGCAATGCTTTGCCCTGAGTATCTTGATTCCCTTCTTCACCTCCTGCATTCTTTTGGTTTTAATAAACATATACACACCCTCAACAAAGACTGCCTGAGCCAATTATCAAAAAAGCATCACTGTTCCTGCTATATCAGGTCATTATATCCTCAGGTTTCTATCTTCTTTATTTACACTGAAACTGCAGAGGACCTGAAGCATTTGCTGCAGAAGGTCAAGGAATGCAGCCTTCAGTATAGATTGAAGCTCAACATCAAGAAAAAAAGATTCTTACTGCTGGACTGGCTGGTGGCATAATGATAGATGGTGAAGATATTAAGATTATAGATAGCTTCAATTTGCTTGGCTCCATAATCAACATTTTTGGTACCAGCAGCCAGGAAATCAAAAGACAAATTACATTGGGAAAGTCTGCTCTCAGGGACCTCTCCAGAGTACTGAAGAGCAATGATGTCATTCTGGAGACTAAGGTTTGCCCGATCCAGGCCATACCATAGTCTTTGCAATTACTTTCTATGCATCAGAAAGCTGGACAATGACTAGGAATAATAGAAAAGAATTCATTCTATTGAACTGTGGTGCTGGAGAAGAGTATGGACTGTTAAGAGAACAAAGAAGTTCATCCTAGAAAGAGTGAATTCAGGCTGCTTCTCCTTGGAGGCAAGGATTCTGAAGCTCCATCTGACATACTTTGGGCATGGCCAGAAGAGGTCAGTCCTTGGAGAATGACATGATGCTTGGAAGGGTAGAGGGACAGCACAGGCAAGGGAGAGCCTGAATAAGCTGGATTGACACAGTAACTGGGGTAATGAGGATAGGTATGTCAGAGGCAATGAGATTGGCTCAGGACAGGGCAGGTTTCAGGGTTGTGCACCGAGTCACTATGAGTAATAAGCGACTCATTAGCACATGACAACAACAGTAATTTGACCTAATTGATAACAAGATGTATTTATAGACTGAACAATAAACCTTAGACTAAAAGAAAGTAAAATATTATCCTACTGAAAAGTAATGATGTCAGTCTAGAGACTAAGGTACACAAGTAATCCAGACCATGTTCTTCCCAATTACTTGCTATGCATCAGAAAGCTGGACAATGACTAAGGATGACAGGAGAAGAATCAATGCCTTCAAACTATGATGCTGGAGAAGAGTCTAAACATATCTTGGACCGTCAAGAAAACAAATAGGTCTGTCTTGGAGAGAGTGAAACCAAGTCTCTCCTTGGAGGCTAAGATTTTGAAGCTCTGTCTCAAGATACTTTTGGCCAGGAGAGACCTGTCCTTGGAGAAGGACATCATATTTGGAAGGGACAATGCAGGAAGGGACAAGGCCACAATTAGATGGATTGATATAGTGACTGGGGCAACAGGGTTCAGTGTGTCAGAATTAGTGAGACTGGCTCAGGACAGGGCAGGCTTCAGGGCTGCTGTACATAGGGTTGCTAAGGTTCACAGACAATTGGACAGCACATAACAATGACAACAACGTATTTAGACTTTGAATGAGTGAAATACACCAGCTACTCTGTGGTAGAAAGGTGAGACATCTTTCTGGTTATGATCGTGTCTGGTTTGCCTCTATGGGACCAGCTCTAATCTGTCCTGTGAGTTGAAATCAAGTCAATGGTAATGAGTTTTGGTGGGAGTATAGATTTTTATATTATACCAAATGTGTGATTAAGACTGTTGTTATTATTGTTATGTGCATTCATATCAGAACCAACTCATAGCTGACCATCTAGTGTGTTTTTGGAGGCTATAAATAGCAGGAGAGAAGATTGCCCATCTTGCTCCCATAGAGTAGCTGGTGGACTTGAACCACTGGCCTTTGGATTGGCATCATAACTCCATACCACTAGGTCACCAGAACAAAGTAAAGGAGCAATCTAAACAAACAAAAATGGAAACAAAAAAAACAACACACATACACAAAAAAACCCCTCTCCATTAATTTTCTTTGAGTAGGAATTCACTCATAGCTTCCCCTCCAGTGGGTTTTTCAGGGGCTATAAAACACACAGGAGGAGATTGCTCATCATTTCCCCATTCTAACCACAGACAGGGGCAACTTACCAGCAAAACTCTACAGATTACACCAGCACCAGAGCTCAAAGAAGATAAAGATTCTATAAAGACTTGCTTTGGAAGTGTCTTTACATTTCTAACTTTAATACACTTTTATAATAGAGTACTCTTTGTTAATTGGGGGGGGGAACATTTGCAAGAACACAAAATTTTCCTCATTATGCTTGCTGAAACTGAGGAAGACCTAAAGCACTTGCTGCAGAAGGTCAAGGACTACAGCCTTTAATATATATTGAAGCTCAACATCAAGAAAACAAAGATTCTCACCACTGTGCCAGTTGGCAACATCATAAGTGGTGAAGAGATTGAAATTGTTAATAGCTGTGGTTTGCTTGTCTCCTCAGTCAACACTCCTGACATCGGCACCCAGGAAATTAAAAGACATATTGCAATGGGAAAGTCTGCTGATCTAGATCCCTAGATCTCTCCAAAGTACTGAAGAGCAATGGTGTCATTCTGGAGACTAAGGTGTACTTGATCCAGGCCTTGGTCTTTGCAATCACTTGTTATCCATCAGAGAGCTGGACAATGACTAGAAATGATAGAAGCAGAATTGATGCTTTTGAGCTGTGGTGTTGGAGAAGAGTATTGAATATAACATGGACTGTTAGGAAAACAAACAAGTTTGTCCTGGAAAGAGTGAAGCCAGGCTGCTCCTTGGAGGCAAGGATTCTGAAGCTTCATCTGACATAATTTGGACATATTGCAAGGTGGGATCAGTCGTTGGAGAGGGCCATCATGCTTGAGAGGAACAGCACAAGAGAGGAAGACCCTCGATGAGATGGATTGATTTAGTGACTGGAGTAATGGGAATAGGTGTATCAGACACAATAAGATTGGCACAGGATAGCGCAGGGTTTAGGGCTGTTGTACATAGTGTCACTACAAGTCACAGGTGACTCAATGGCATATACCAACAACATATTCAAAGCTATATGGAATTTATTTACTACTATGTTAAAGAGCTTACAATCGTAGACTTGTGGGACAACTCAGTAAATTGGTATAATTTATGAAGATAATGTTCTACACCTTATTTAGGTGAGTAGCATCTAAGGATTTGAAAGCTTGAATATGGCCATCTAAGGTTTAACTAATTAATTTATCTAGAGCAAAGCAAAATGGAGAAAAGCAAAGATTCAAGAAGAAACTAGTCTATAGATAAGAAATCCATGTGACTCTTTTATCTTGAGTTGAGAGAAAGTAGATGATAACTAGTTATCACTATCAATGTTTATGGCTAAAGACAAATTCCAGAAAGAATGGGGGGGAAATGCAGGCAAACTTTAAATTCATAAAAGTAAAAACCACTTTCCTAGGCTCATAAAGACTAGAGGACCTCTCTAAGACCATCATACTAACATAATCTTTTAACTTTGAACTGAAGTCACCCTGCAAAAGTCAACCATCCACCAAACAATCAATGTTGTTGTGGTTGTGTTGGTGTTGGGTCCCATCAAGTCAAATATGATTTATAGTGAAACTGTAAACAACAGATCTGAACTCTGTCCTATCTTGTGCCATCCTTATCATCTCTGACATACTTGAGCTCATTGCTAGTCACTGTGCCAATCCATCTCCTTAAGGGTCTTCCTCTCTTCTGCTGATCATCTAATTTTCTAAGCATGATGTCTTTTTCCAAGGAATTGCTTCTCTTAACAATACATCTGGAGTGTGTGAGATGAAGTTTCTTCATCCTTGCCTTTAAAACATATATATTTGTTCTTTCAATAGTCCATGGAAAATTCAGTACTCTTCTCCAACATCACAACTCAAAGACTCATAGATTCTTCTTCTGTAATCTTTATTTGTTGTCCAGTTCTCAGATGTACGACAAGTGATTGAAAAGACTTAAGCTTGAATCATGTACACCTTAGTCTTTAAACTGGCATCATTGCTCCTCAGTACTTTGGAGAGGTCCCTGACAGCAGACTTTCCCAGTGCAATACAGCTTTTAATTTCATAACTCCTGGTGCCAATGGTTTTGAGTGTGGATCCAAATAACAGGAAATGATTGATAGAAGCAATTTTCCTTCATCTATCATGATGTTGCCTGTTGGGTCAGTGGCAAGAATATTTTCTCCTTGATGTTGAGATAGAACCCATATTGAAGGCTTTGATCTTTGATATTCTGCAACAAAAGCTTCAAGTTGTCTTCACTTTTGGCAAGCAAGATATAGTGTATAGCTTCTTCAATGATTTCCTCAGCATACAGATTGGATTTGACCTTGACATAAACCTTTCTTGATTTTAAACCATGCAGTGTTCCGTTGCTCTGTTCAGACAATAGCTTCTTGGACGATTGTTGTTGTTAAGTGCTATCGAGTCAAATGAAACTAATAGAAATGCTATGAACAACAGATCTGAACCTTGCTCTACCCTGTGCCAACCACACAATCTATGACACACTCAAGCTCATTTCTGCAGTCCCTTGTCAATCCATCTCACTGAGGATATTACTCTCCTTTCCTGTCCCCTCCACCTTTCCAAACATGATGTCCTTCTCCAAGGAATAGCCTTTCTTCTCAGCATACCTACAATATGTGAGATGAAATGTCATGATCCTTGCCACCAAGGAACATTTTGGTTTCACTTTCTCTAAGATATATCTGTTTACTCTTTTGGCAGTCCTTGCAATATTCAATATTCTTCTTCAAGACTACAGTTCAAAGACATAATTTTTCTTATGTCAACCGTATTCATTATGCAGGTCTCAACTGCATAACAAGTTATTGGAAAGGCTATGGTCTGAATCAGGGGTGCCTTAGTCTTCAAGTTAACATAATTGCTCCCTAGTAATTTGGAGTGGTCTTTGACTGCAAACTTTCCCAGTATGATAGGTCTTCTGATCTCCTGACTGCTGTTAGCAAATGTATAAATTGTGGGTCTAAGTAATAAGAAATTGTTGAAAGTTTCCATCTTTTCACCATCTATCATGATATCACCTGTATAAATTGGTCCAGTGTGAGAATTTTTATTTCTTGATATTGAGATGCAAAGATAACAAAATAGAAATCAATTTACTACACGAATTCTTCCTAAAACACATATTCTCAAGAAAAGGGGAAAAGATACAATAGAGTGTTTTCTAAAATATCTACTAGACCTGTTCAATAGAAATATAATGAAAATCTACATAACTCAAATATTTTGGTATCTAAAGTAAAAACCACCAATCTTCTTCCACCAATCTTGACCACACATTCCTCCTCGTAGAGCCCAGCCTCCCGGATAATCTGTTCTGCATACAGGTTGAAAAGGTATGGAGACAGGACACATCCCTGGTGGCACATGCCCGTCCCAATTTTGAACCATGCAATGTTTCCTTGCTCTGTTCTGACGACTGCCTCTTGATCCAAGTTAGGTTTTTCATTAGCACGATCAAGTGTTCTGGGATTCCCATTCTTCTGAGAGTCAGTCATAGTTTGTTATGATCCACACAGTCAAATACCTTTGCATAGTCAATGAA
>NW_006399815.1:12378502-12382331 GCF_000299155.1 Elephantulus edwardii | reverse complement strand
TCTGTTCATATCCTGCGCCCATTTTTTAATTGGATTATTTACCTTTCTCTTGTTGTGGTGCTAGAGTATTTTATAAATTCTAGATATAAGTCCCTTGTCTGATATGTCATTACCAAATATTTTTTCCCAGACTGTGGCCTCCCTTTTTTACCCTGTTGGAGACATTTTTGAATGTGCATAGAGATTTGATTCTTAGAAGGTCCCGTTCATCTATTATGTCCTCTCCTGGTTGTAGATGTAGGGCTCTTCGGATATTGCCAGGAGAAAGACTCTAGAAGTTCAGGTTGGTGGCATAAGCCATGATCATACTCAGGAGCCAGTCACTATGTTGAAGAAGATGAAGAAATTTAATGAGGCTGGGGTGCAAATTCTAGGTCTGTATTATGAAATGCTGAAAGACTCAAATGACCCACTAGGAATTCGCTTCCCAAAGGAAAGAAGAATTTTATTACAAAAGAAAAAGGAAAAGTTGGCAAGGAAAAAAAATACACTGGCAATAAAAACTCTGAAAGATAGGTACACAACAAAAAGGAAGATTTCAATATGTAAAAGTGGATGGATTCTCTATCTGTACCAGGAATGTCCAAAGATAGTTGAAGTACCTTTAGGAATAGATAAGATTTTTATTTAGTTTGTCCAATAGCATCTATCAAAGAAAGGGTTCTGATGGCTTAGTCTATAAGGAATTGCATTGATAACATAAAAGTAATGACTCTGGGGATTTGAAATACCAGCAGCAGTGAGGGAGATCCCCACCCCTCCTAAACAGACAGCCTCAGAAAGCCAATGGCAGGTCAGTTTTAAGGGTTCTGACTAGACAGCAATAAGAATGAAAACTAGAGGAAAAAGGATGAATTTTCTATCATATCCCCCCACTTTTAGATAAGTAGTAGATAAAAATGTACTTCCTTAAAATGGAATTTTCAGTTTAAAGTAGCTATATTTACTAACCATTAAAAAAAGGCTTTCTGGTGTTATATATACTCAATAAAGTTAGTAAAAACATAATATTTAAATGTGTAAAAATGAAAACAAAGCATAGATTCATTCCATTATGGAAAGCGATGTACCATTTTAGTGTTGCTCAATTTTTAATTTATAACTACAGAAAGATCTACTATCTATATTTGCTATAGATTTCCTTATAATCAGTATTATCTTTGTTTCTATTTTTTATATTTTTATTTGACTAGTACTGTTTTAAACTA
Organism: Elephantulus edwardii; assembly: GCF_000299155.1. Lineage (NCBI taxonomy): Eukaryota > Metazoa > Chordata > Mammalia > Macroscelidea > Macroscelididae > Elephantulus > Elephantulus edwardii. The sequence continues at coordinate 12,381,123 of NW_006399815.1, read as the reverse complement.
TTGCCTTTACATTTAATTATAGAGGTGTTTTTCCTCTACTGTGTAAGGCAAAGGCATCTATTGTTATGTTGTTATGTGCCATCAAGCAGCCTGTGACTTATAGCGACCCTATATACATTAGCTCTAAACTCTGCCCTATTCTGAGCTAATTTCATTGTCTCAGACAGACCTAATCCCATTTCTCCAGTGCTTCCTCTCCTGTGCTGTTCCTCCACCCTTCCAAGCTGATGTCCCTCTCCAAGAATTGGTCCCTCTTGGCCACATGCCCAAAGTTTGTGAGACAGAGCTTCAAAATCCTTGCCTCTAGGAAGCATTCTTGTTTCACCCTTTTCAGGACAGAACTATTTATTCTCCTGGAAGTCCATAGTATGTTTGTTCAACACTCTTCTCTAGAATCACAATTCAAAGCCTAGGTCCTTCTTATATTATCCTTAGTAATTGTCCAGCTCTCTAATGCATAGCAAGTAATTGCAAAGACCATGCCTGGGTCAGGTGCACCTTAGTCTCCAAACTCACTTTGTTGCTCTTCAGTACTCTAGAGAGGTCCCAACAGCAGATTTTTCCAATGGAATTTACTTTTGATTACTTAACTTCTGGTGCCAAGAGTGTTGCTTGTGGAACCAAGCAAGCTGAAGTTATTAACAATCTCATTGATTGTGGAGCCAAGAAAACTAAAACTGTTAAATAACTCAATCTCTTCACCATCCATAATGATGCTGCCAATTGATCCAGTGGTGAGAATCTTTGTTTTCTTGGCATTGGGCTTCAATCCATATTAATGACTACAATCCTTGATCTTCTTCAGCAAATACCTCATATCCTCCTCAGTTTCAGCTAGCAAGGTCGTGTCATCTGTATACTTTCTTTCCCATGAACTACACACTCAGTAGCATTAAATGCCAAATTAAATTTTTCTGAATAACAGAATAAGTGAATGTAAACATAAGTGATAAAGTACTTCAGTCCATGAATTCTTATACTGTATGAATCATTTTGTTTATTATTCTTTTTACAAAATAGATTTTTTTTAAAAAAAAGACTCTTGTGCTCGCTTCGGCAGCACATATACTTAAAAAAAGACTCTTTAGGCTCCTTAAAAAAGCCTAAAGTCAAAACTGGAGTTGATTAGGACTCATGGAAACCCTCCATCACCTTTCCAAAGCTATATTTTTTTCTGGGCAGAAACTACTTATCTTTTTTCCTTAGAATACTATCTTTTATTAAACTTTCCTACATATGTTGTGTTGTCTGTCATGTGCCATCAGGTTAAAACTCACTCCCACCTGTGGTTTTCAGAGGCTGTAAACTGCATGGGAGGAGATTGCCCATCATTTTCCTTCTGAGTAGCTAGTAGATTCAAACTGTGTGTCTTTGGATTGGCAGCACAGTTCCTTACTACTAGGCTACCAGAGCTCCTTACATAAAGCTTTTGGTAATTTTTGGAATTTTTCTTTTCCCTCCACAAATGTTTCTTGTATTTCACTTCTTGTTGTCGTGTACTATCAAGTCAGAGGTAACCCATAGGTGACCATCCAGTGAGTTTTCAAAGACAGTGAATCAGATGGGAGGAGATTGTGCCCCTTCCTGTGGAGCAGTTGGTGGATTTGAACCTGCGCGCCTTTGGGATTGCAGCGCAGTTTCTCACCACCGGAGCTCCCTGAATGTTACTTTGCCTCTTCCAATTCAGGCTGCCACTCTGGAGTTTTTTACATATCACCTCTTGCCAGGTCCATATTAAAGCTCCAGGATATGTTATCGCTACTGAGCAAGTGTAAACGAACATAGTAAATTAAGATATCAGGGCGACAACCCGAAAATTAGCAGTTTGAACCCACCGGCAGGCAACTCTATGAGAGAAAGATGGACAATTTCTTCCTGTAAAGATTTACAGACTCAGGAACCAAAACTACACAATGGCATTCAGAAGAATGTTGTTATGCCAACTAGGGAAGGCAGGCAGTTATGAAACCTCCTCTTTTACTAAATAGAACTGGTAGCCTACTGCTCAATCTATTGGGCTGTTAACTATAAGGTCGATGGCTTAAATATACCAGTAACTTCACAGGAGCAAGATGGGAAGTCTCCTCCTACAAGGATTCCTAACCTCGTTTTTGTCACCAAGTCCATATTTTCAAACTACAAATTCTTCCTGTCAGTTTCCAACTTTTGCATGCCAGTCATCAGTTATTACTACTGTATCTTGATTGCATGTTCAATCCATTTCAGACTGCTAACATGGGTCAACTCACTCATTGCCGTAGAGTCAGAACCAACTTGTAGCTGACCGTCCAGGAGGTTTTTGAAGACAGTAATTCACAAGTGGAATATTGCCCTCTTTTCTCTCTTGACACAACTGATGAATTAAAATTGAAAGGAGGTAAAGTTTTGGAGTTAGCAGTGCTCCCAAACTCTCCATAGAATTTGATACAAATTCTTAATCTCTTAATCTTTGCCTTCAGTGCTTGTGAGGATATTTGAATAATAGTTGTATTAACAGGTCGTCTGTCTATACATACAGATAGTTCCCTACCATTAACAGAATCACTTTTGAGAACAAATCTAGAAATTTATTTTTTATGATAAATGAAACACTATTCCTCTTCAATTTATTTTAATTTTTT
>NW_006399815.1:12372343-12378402 GCF_000299155.1 Elephantulus edwardii | reverse complement strand
GTCTGACATACTTTGGACATGTTGTAAGGAGGGACCGGTCCTTGAAGATGGACATCATGCTTGAGAGGGTGGACGGACAGGGAAGGAGAGGAAGGCCCTCTATGAGGTGGATTGATTCAGTGACTTGTGTAATCGGGATGGGTGTGTTGGAGACAGTGCAATTGGCACAGGACAAAGCAGAGTTTAGGACTGTTGTACACAAGGTCTCTATGAGTCACACAAGCGACTTTATGGCACATAACAACAAGAACAAAATAAATATTATAAAAAGAAGAGGTGAGATTAATTTTAGTCATAATTTATGGCATATAAATTAAGGATAGGACAGGGTTCAGATCTATTGTTCATAGGGTCACTATGAGTCATGCTTGATTTGACAACACTTAACAATAGCAACAGCAAATGAACATAACATAATTTTGACATATATTCAGTATAAAATAATAATGAGGGCTTTTTACATTAGTTTTTTTCTCACGTGATTTGATATATGATTTGGGTTTTAGCCTCATAACATAGACATTTCACATGTGCCATATTTCAAGGGTTTAAATAGCTCTATGTGGATGTTAGCTCCTGTGTTAGACAATGCATTTCTAGGGAAATGTAGCTTTTCTTTGGCATACCATTTCTTTTTCATTATGATCCAGATTGCATAAATTTGGATCATACTGTTATCTTGGAAAAGACTAATATAAAACAACTTTTGTATTTAAAAATAGAAATATTTTTAAGTATTTAAAAATAGTAGAAAGTATAACCTTGGAAGTTACAATTTTATTGTGATGTAGTTTAACCAGTTTTATCTAAGTTGTGTTAAGCATTCTCTTTTCTCATTGACTATATTCCCATCAATTAGTCTATACAAATTGAATCAACTTAATCTCATCATTACTCATGAATGACTTAGATGTGTATTTAATAGGATATATGCATTAAAATGTTTTTAATCTTTGCAAATTTGTATTTTCACATTATGCAGAATTTTATTGTCTGAGTGTAAAGTTCAATATTTGAACAATGAAATATTTGAACATTGTCAATAGAATTGAATTTATCTGCTTTAGCTGTCATGTTGTTTTTGTAAGGGTTATTGAGTACAACTTATAGTAACCTTATGATCAGATCTGAAACCTGCCCTAGCCTGTGTCATCCTCACAATCTCTGACACACTCAAGCCATTGCTGCAGTCACTGTTTCAATCCATCTTTTCTAAAGTCTTCTCCTCTTTCTCTGACCCTTCACCTTTCCAAGCATGATGTCCTTTCCAAGGAATAGCCTATATTTTCTTGTGCCTTTTGGATTACAGTGCAGCTTCTTGCCACTAGGCCAATGGAGCTCCCTCCCAAAGTATATGAGGTGAAGCTTTGGCATTTTTGTCTCCAGGGAGCATTCCATTGTACTTTCTCTAAGACATACCTGTTTGTATTATTGTCAGACATGATATATCCAATACTCCTCCATCACCACAGGTCAAAGGCAATAAATAGTTTTCAGTCATATTTATTCATTATCTAGCTGTCATATGCATATCAAGTGATTGAAAAGGCCATAGTCTGAATCAAGCGCATCTTAGTCCTCAAACTAACATCATTGTTACTCAATAATTTGAAGAGTTCCTTTTCTACAGAGTTTCCTGGTGATGCAATATACATCTCCTGATCTCTTGATAACTGGTACTAAGTGTATTGATTGTGGATTCAAGTAAGATGAAGTTGTTACTGAAAATTTTTCTATTTAGAGATGCTATGGGCAAAATCTTGGATGATCTATGAAGCATCCAAAGAAGACGGAAGGAATACGTAGAATCACTGCACCAAAGTGAACACTGCAATATTTCAGAAAGTACCATATGATCAAGAACCAATGGTAACAAAGGCCCCAGGAATTGATGTGATACCAACTACATGTTTCAAATGACAGATGCAGCCCTGGCTGTGCTCACCAATCTATGCCAGGAAATTTGGAGGTGAGCTGCCTGGCAGACTGACTGGAAGAGATTTGTTAGCTGCCGTAAACGTGCTTAATGATAGAACAAGTGTGTGACTGACAGTTGTAGAGTGATTTGGAGAAATTTTTAAAAATTCTCTCTATTAGAAAATATTATCCACTTTTAAAATGGGATAAAATTACGAAAAGGTGCCACATTAACTATTTATTGGTGAAATAGTTGGAAAGGCAATTTCTTCTGTGCCTGATAATTATCCTCAAGAAATGACACCAAAGACTAGTGCATGATGATGATACTGGACAGAACAAGGTTAAGATCTGTTGTTCACAGGGTTGCTATGAATTGTATTTGCTTCAACAGCAACTAACAACAGCAACAGCACAAGTAAGATATTAATATTGGAGTAAAGTGAGGAGAGTAGGAAGTAGACTCTCTTATTCTTTGGAGAGAATGATTGATGGTAATAGTGGGTGGAAAGATACTAGAGGACCACGATAGTTACAACAAAGAGTTCTGGCATTATACAATAATGGAATATTTCCAGATTTTATTTAAATGTTGCCTAAACAGTACTTTAAAAAACAGGGAAATGATATTTAAGTGGTGTTATAGTTAAATAATTATTTAACTTATTTGAATTCATTTTTTTATTGTTTGTCTTCCCTGCATTTCTGTTATGAACTCAGAAATGCTTAATCCCCACTAATCTGATTATGGTAGCCATCCCCCCCCCCCTTACAGACCTCTCTGTGGTTCTTTCTATTCATCCCTTCTTTTCCTACCTTCTGAGTTTTATCCTTGTACAAATTGTACACTTTTGATATTGTCTGGTTGAGTGTTCTAAATGCTCACTACTTCCCTGGTGTCATCTCATACTTGTGGCTATATTGTTTGGCTGAATTGCTTGTGAAACTGATATTTTGTGCTTATGTGTTTTGAGCAATCAGTAAAATGGACATAACAGGGGAAGGTTTTAATCATCATGTATCTAATTAATGCTATACAAATCTTAAAGAAAAGTAATAGATTCTCATATGGCAATGACTTTAAGCACCTATTTATATTATTTTATTTATTAAACAATATTGTGTCACCATAACCATTTTATAGATTAAGAAAGTCGCATCGTAGAGCCTGGAAGGCAGGACATAGTGCAGATTGCTTCTGATTCTAGGTTTTCCTAAGATGGGCCCTAGAATCAAAAGCTATCATAGCATCAGAAAAGAAAGGAGAGAGATATTCTGTACTACACTAAGTCCTGCCTTCCAGGCTCCATGCTACTACATTTTATAATGTGACTCTCATGTTACATTTTCTCTTCCTTATTTAGAGTGCTTTCTGTTTTCTAATTGGACATAGACAGGTACAGTCATGATTTTAAAACTCCAGGAATCTATATTTTTGTCCTGATGAAAATAGTGTAAGTATGTCCAGGATAGTTACTAACACAAATACAACCATCTAACTTAGAGGTAAATGGTAGCAATACACGTCTCTCCAATTCTGAAGGTAAAGAAGAAGATGAATAATGACAGTAATTTACAGCTTTATAATTATGTATGCAGTCATGAAATTATTTCACGTGACATACTTCATTTGCACTTCATTTAGTGAGGAGTCAAATATTATTGCAGCCTCTCACACAGAGTAAACCTAAGACAAAGTGAAATTATTTGCTCAGTTATTTTAGTAAGTAGAAGTTGTTATTATTGAAAGTCAACCTTTTCAAACTCTATTTGCCCTATTAAAATTATAATTCAAGAAGTGGAACAAATAGAAATGTACCAACAGTCAGTTCTTCAACTACCTTCAACAGTGGTGTGTGTATCTTTTGGGATCGTGGTGTTTGCAGTAGTACTAAAGCTGACTGACATTCAAAAACAGTCAAAAGGATCACAGAAGCTGCATAAAAATGTTTAAAAAACATATATAAGTATATATGTACATGGATAGATATGCATGTATCTATATATGCATCTATATCTGTAATGATTTTATCTATGTAAAATAAAGAATACAGAAATTTGACATGCAATAGTTAATTGCTTCGTACCAGTGAAGTTATTTTCAAGACAAAGACTGTTGTTATGTGCTGTTGAGTTGCTTGCAACTCTTAGCACCCCTATGAACAACAGCCCTAAACCCTGTTCTATCACTTGCCAGTCTTATAGTCTCTGACACACTTATCCCTATTGCCCCAGTGACTGAATCAATCCATCTCATTGAGGGGTCTTCCTCTCCTATGCTGTCCCTCCACCCTCCCAAGGATGATGTCCCTCTACAAGGACTGATCCAACCTTGTAACATGTCCAAAGTATGTCAGATGAAGCTTCAAAATCCTTATCTCCAAGGAGCAGCCTGGCTTCACCCTCTCCAGGATGAATTTGTTTGTTCTCTTTGAAGTCTATGGTGTATTCAATACTCTTATCCAGCACCACAGCTCAAAGGCATCCACTCTCTTTCTATCATCCCTAGTCATTGTCCAGCTCTCTGATGCATAGCACGGAATTGCAAAGACAATGGCCTGGATCAGTCACAGCTTAGTCTCCAGACTGACATTGTTGCTCTTCAGTACTTTGGAGAGGTCTCTGAGAGCAGACTTTCCTAATGCAATTTATCTTTTAATTTCCTGGCTGCTGGTACCAAGAGTGTGGAGCCAAGTAAACTGAAGCTGTCAACAATCAATCTCTTCACTATCTATCATGATGTTATCCATCGGGCCAGTGGTGAGAATCTTAGTTTTCTTGATGTTGAGCTTCAATCCATATTGAAGGCTACTGTCCTTGACCTTCTGCAGCAAGCGCTTCATGTTCTCCTCAGTTTCAGCAAGCAAGGTTGAGTCATCTGCATAATGCAAATTCTCAATGAGTCTACCTCCAATCCTGACGCCACACTTCTCCTCATAGAGCCCAGCTTCCCGGATAATCTGCATATAGATTGAAAAGATATATAGAGAGGACACATCCTTGATTTACATCCTTTCCAATTTTGAACCATACAGTGTTTCCTTGCTCTGTTCTGACAACTGCCTCCTATCCAAGTATAGGTTTCGCATAAATACAATCTGTAAACAAACACTTTTCTTACATACCTTTCCTCAGGAACTAGCCACTCCTGATTATGTAAGAAAGAACATATTAAATATACATAAGCTTCCACATGTTTAATAATCAGTGATATGAGTACTATCTGTAAAAATCCAAGAAATAAAGGAGGAAATGCCTTGGAAGAATGGAGGCAGAAAGGCTATCTAGAATATTTGTTTCTGAATGTTAAAATAACAGTTAAATTAATGAAGGCAGTAATATGTTGTTACTGAGAAAGTTTCTTTACATTCATAACATTTATTTTGTGCCCTGGTGTAGTTTTTAAGGCAGAATGAGTAGGATTATGTTTGTTATTATTGCCTCTTACTGACTGCTTTCCCATACTGTGTCTAAGTACATCATAATTTATCTTAATTAAGCCAGCACAATAGTGAGTTTTGTTTCTTATTCTGTTTTATAAGGAATACTGTTGTATCTTCAGACATAGATATCTTGGTTCATAATCTACCATAAATGTGCTATGGGCAAAGGCTAGTCTTTGAAACCAAAATAGTTCATTAAATAGGAACACCTCTGAGGTTTAAGTCTTGCAAGAAAAAACATGAGACAGAAGTCAATAGTGTGTAATTAGGGAAGCAAATTTATAGGGATGGAAATATTAAAATAAGAGGACACCTTAACATATTTGGATAAGGAATAAGGGATGTGATTCTGGCGCCAGTGTATTAGTCTTTACTCTCAATGGCAGAAATAAAATTCAAAATTATTTTATCATACAAGAAAAGACATTGCTTTTTATCACAAAACATCTGAAAGCACTCAAGTTTCAGGCAGAGCTAGATTCAGGGGCTCGAACTGAGGGTTTAAGTGTTCTATCTCCCTCTTCACCTTTTTTTATTTATTAAATTTTATTAGTTTTAATGAACATTTACAGGGATTTGGGGTTTTCATTCATTCATTGTTGCACTGTTTTCTCCACCCTCATCCCCAGTTCGTTCTTCTTCCCCCCTAATGTCTGTTTTAATTGTCCAATTGCCACAGTGCTTGTCAAAGCCAGTTCT
>NW_006399815.1:12359008-12367593 GCF_000299155.1 Elephantulus edwardii | reverse complement strand
ACACAATGGCATTCAGAAGAATGTTGTTATGCCAACTAGGGAAGGCAGGCAGTTATGAAACCTCCTCTTTTACTAAATAGAACTGGTAGCCTACTGCTCAATCTATTGGGCTGTTAACTATAAGGTCGATGGCTTAAATATACCAGTAACTTCACAGGAGCAAGATGGGAAGTCTCCTCCTACAAAGATTCCTAACCTCGTTTTTGTCACCAAGTCCATATTTTCAAACTACAAATTCTTCCTGTCAGTTTCCAACTTTTGCATGCCAGTCATCAGTTATTACTACTGTATCTTGGTTGCATGTTCAATCCATTTCAGACTGCTAACATGGGTCAACTCACTCATTGCCATAGAGTCAGAACCAACTTGTAGCTGAACGTCCAGGAGGTTTTTGAAGACAGTAATTCACAAGTGGAATATTGCCCTCTTTTCTCTCTTGACACAACTGATGAATTAAAATTGAAAGGAGGTAAAGTTTTGGAGTTAGCAGTGCTACCAAACTCTCCATAGAATTTGATACAAATTCTTAATCTCTTAATCTTTGCCTTCAGTGCTTGTGAGGATATTTGAATAATAGTTGTATTAACAGGTCATCTGTCTATACATACAGATAGTTCCCTACCATTAACAGAATCATATTTGAGAACAAATCTAGAAATTTATTTTTTATGATAAATGAAACACTATTCCTCTTCAATTTATTTTAATTTTTTTATACTTGAAAACAGTTTGAGAAACTGAACTATATGAAGACGACTATGACATCAGGATTGAAGGAAAAATCATCAGCAATCTATGAGATGCAGGTCATACAATCCTGTTTGGAGATAGTGAAGACAACTTGAAGAACTTGAGAACAGTGACTGTAACCTTCAGTAAACATTACACCCAAACATAAAGAAACAAAAATTCTCACATCTAGACTGTGGGAGAAAATGTGCAATCTCCTCGCATGGGATGTATGTGCTCTAGAAACTCGCTGGATAGTCAGAGATGAGTCACTTCTGACTGAACAGCAAACAGTAACAATAAGAGACAAATAGGAAATTTTTAAAAGGTTGTAGTTGCCAATGATTTTTTTTTTTTTAACTTGGATCCACACAATACCTGTAGTAGCCATAATCAAGAAATCAAAGATGTCTTTCATCAGACAAATCTTCTGTTGGGGACTTCTTTGAAGTGCTAACAAGCCAGGATGTCTATTTAAAAACTAAGTTAATTGATAATTAACTAATTAAGACTATTTAACACAAAGTTAATTGACAATAAAGCAATTAATTAACTGACACTGCCATGGTATTTTCAATTTATGTATTTGAAAATTGGACAACAAATAAAGAAGACTGAAGAAGAATTGATGCATGGATTACCAAAAGAACAAAGAAATCTGTCTTGGAGGAAGTACAACCAAGGTGCTCCATAGAGAAACTTTATCTACCATTTTTTGAACATGTTGTCAAGAATGGCCAATTATTAGAAAAGGACATCATGCTTGGAGAGCTGAAGAGTCAGAGAAGTTGAAAAAGAGCCCTGCAAAGATGGGTTGATATAGTGACTATGGCAATGGGCTTGAATATGGTGGGGTTTGTGAGGATGGTGCAAGATAGGACAAGGTTCCCTCTGTTTTTCTGAGGATTCATATGAGGAGGACTTTGCTTGATGGACCCTGAGAGCAATGACAGGAACACTATTTAAGAAGGGACCTTGTTGGCAGGCACACTGTGTCTTCTTCTGGCTGAAACCACAAGCATTGAATTTGAATCCTGTAGATGGGAGGAAGATAAACAACCTCCTCCTGTAAATATTTACAACTTTGGAAACGTCATTGTTGGTAGCTATGAGTTGGAATTGGTTCATAGGGAGTGGGAACACTTTTTAAGAGGATAATTTAATTAATATACCTTTAAGGTCATGAATCATATTTTTTTAAGATAAAGTAAAAACTCAGGTCTCCCTGAAGTTACAAGATAATGGTACATATCTGCTATTTTAATAAATAAATTCTTATAGTGCCTTTGTGGCAAGAAAGTGAACTACAATCCCAAAGACACTCAGTTCAAGGCCTCTGCTCTGCAGGAGGACGGACAATCTCCTCTCTTTCACTCATTGTTCTGAAAACAGATAAAGATCAGCTGTGTGTCAGTTCCAACTCCACAATACATGACAACAAAAACAGTCCTAGTGGGTAGGACTTCTCACTGCCAACCTCAAGGCAAGTAATTAAAATTCACCAGCTGTTCGTTAAAAGAAAGACGGGCAATCTCCTCCTGTGTGGTGTACAGCCTCTGAATATCCACGGCAGGGTCAGCTGTGAGCAGTTCTGACTCCATGGCAATGAGTCAGTCAGTCAGTCAGTCAATCTCTAAAAATGATTCTGTCTTTAAAATATGCTGATTTCCTACTGTGAGTGGAATAGGAATAAATGATTGTTGCTATTGAACGTGCAACCCATGCTGTAGATAATTTCTAAAAATGTCATTATTTGCAATAACCAAAGCCTATGTTCGTAAGGAACTCTGGTGGCCCAGTCCTTAGGGAGTTGCACTGCTAACTCAAAGGCGGAGCTTCTCTGGGAGTCTTAATTCCCCAGCAATTCTGTGGAAGAAAGATGAAAAGTCTCTTCTTGTGTGATTTTCAGCCTCAGAAATCCAGTGAAGGATCAGCTATGAAATGTTCTGACTCATCAGCAATGAGTTGAGTAGTTGATATTTCCAAGTTATTCGTGTACTTTATGATAGCTCAGCTACTACATAATTTTGAAAATAGCATTGTTTTCAGGTGCCGTCAAGTATGACGCAGCAACACTATGAAAAGCAAATCTGAGCCGTGCCCCATCCTGTGCCATTCTCATAATTTTGACATAGTTGAGCCCATTGCTGCAGTCAGTTGCTGTGTTAGTCCATCTGGTTGAGGATCTTACTCTCTTTTGCTGACTCTCCACCAATCAAAGCATGAGGTCATTCTTCAATGAATAGCCTTTTATAGCTACATCCCCATTGTATGTGAAATAAAGCTTTGCCATTTTTCCCTCCAAGGACCACTCTGGCTGTACTGATAAATATTTATTTTGACAGTCAAGGGGATATTCAGTATTCTTCTCTAACACCACAACTCAAAGACATCAATTCTTCTGTTATCCTTATTCATTGTCTAGCTTTCAGAGGCATAGCAAGTTATTGAAACGACCAAGGCCTGAATCAAGTACACCTTAATCTTCAAACTGATATCATTGCTCTTCAATAATATGGAGAGATCCTTCACCGAAGACTTTCCCAATACAATATGTCCCTTGACTACTGATACCAAGAGGTTAATTTTGGATCCACATGACATGAAGTCATTAGTAATTTCAATCATGATGTTGCTTAGATTATGAAAATGTGTATATATTTTTAATGAACCAATTAGTCAAAGAATGCAGAAAACTTGTGTAACAAAATAATTTTATTAAAAATATAGAGATGGAAGATAACTGATATTCAGAAAGTGAATAGTGAGGTTTAAAAATACTTGTTTAGATGCCTTTGAGTGTGGGCTGAAGAAGAATCTTGAATATACCGTGGACTGCCAAGAAAACAGATAGGTCTGTCTTGGAGAGGGTGAAACCAAGTCTCTCACGGGAGGCTTGGATTTTGAAACTCTGTCTCACTCACTTTGAGCACATGGCCAGGAGATATCGGTCCTTGGAGATGGACATCATGCTCAGAAGGGTAGACAGATAGCCCAGGAAACAGAGACCCAGATGAGATGGCTTGATACAGTAACTGGGGTGATGAGAGTTGGTGTGTCAGAATTAGTGAGAATGGATCAGGACAGACAAGGGTTCAGAGCTGCTGTACTTAGAATCACTATGCACCGCAGGCAACTCAACCAATAACATTCTATGCCAGGTTTGGAAGCAGGAGTGGCATCCACTTCCTAATCAACATGCCTCCAGAAACGCTATGAACTTTGATAAATGACGATAGTTGTAGTGGGTCTTCAGGCCTTTTGTTCATAGGGTCACTAGGAGTCGTGATGGACTGGAAGGCAATCAACAACAGTCAGAATAATGATTTCATTGGGAAATAAAATCACTTACTGAATGCAGATTTTTATTTATTTATTCTTAATAGTGATCTAAATTGTAAAAAAATTAAAGAAACTATTATATAAAATAAAACAGCCAACAACCAGCCAAACATTTATTACTGTTGCATGAATACAATGTCACACACACAATGCACACTTCTTATTGTTGTTGAGTCAGAACCAGCTGACTGACCCTTGAGCAGGATTTTGAAGGCTGCAAATTGCAGAAGAGATTTCCACATTTCACCTACAGGGCTGCTGCTGAATTTTAATTGCCAGAGAGGCATTGCCTTCGGGTTATTATTGCACTACATGGCCACACTCCCAATACATGCACATCAGATTGTAAAACAAGATGATATGGAATGCATATAATGGCAGGTACAAAATGATTAGGAAAGTACTGTGTAAACCATTAAAGACAGAGAAGTGAACAAAAATACAATTAAGAATAGTAAGGAGAAAAATAAATGGAATATATGTAAATGAGTGTTGGGATAGAATACTGGAAACCTAAGTTGAATGAAATTGGAGAGACCCTGGAGTACTGCACGCATACACTTGCACTTTTTTGGTTAACAATGAGACTTTGCAAAAAGCTTTTGAGTCAGAGAGTCGTGCTTCAGGAAGTCAATCTGTTCAGTGGTGTGCCAGACATAAGGATCAGACAGAGGAAAAAGATGAACAGTCTAGATAAAAATTGGCATGCTAAGAGATAATTCTTGGAATTTATCACGCAGATTATTAATGCATTTCACAAGAAGCAAAATAGTGTGACCTTTAAAAGTCCACATTTAATGTTTATTCAGGCTTATAGAAGTTATATAAAATATTCTGGATATTTCTTAGTGTTTACCAAAGTAAAGTTTCTTCCTGGAATCTCTTATATTTGCCAATATATTGCAATAATGTGGTAAATGCTTAGAAGTATGGGAAAAGAAATTTGACCTTTTAATCGTCTCTATGTATTCTGCATGTGTTTGTCTACTATAGACCATGCTCACTCCTCCACCTAGAAGGCCCTCCCCCTTCACCCAGGAGATAGACTAGTTGCTGCCAGCAAGTCTGCAAGCAGTTCTACCTGTGTATACCCTGGGCTTTGTTTAAGTGCCCCATTTGCACACTCTCCAGGACACTTGTACTTGAGCATGACACTCTCACCCACAACGGCTATTCAAAGCCAAGGGTCAGTGCTATTCCTGGCCTCCTAGGCTGGCCCCTAGTGGCCAAATGCCCCTGAAAATGTGGTTGTCTAATGTAGCATGAGGTATCAGTCATGCTCCTCATGCCTCAGGCCGCAACCTGGCTGCGGCCCCAACTACACTCACAACCTCCCCTGCTTACCTTCTTCCAGGTGGACGAGTTAGCAAGGGAGGGTGGAACGTGATGGTTTTAGAAAATAGGCTTTGCTGAATGTTTTATACCAAGGCATAGACATTCCTACCCTGAAGGAAGAAATAGTTGAGTCTCTGATCTGCATACAGAGAGCTCTGATGGCTTGGCAGTGGTGAGGAATTGTGCTCACAAAGTAAAGGCATATGGTTCAAATTTTCCACAGAAGAAAGATGGAAAATTGACTCGTGTGCAATTTATTGCCTCTGAAAACCTGCTGGAGGGTCAGTTTTGACTCTACAGTACACAGTACCAAGAGCACAGAACATACTAGTCTATAGGAATAACAGGCAAACATAAAACCTGCTGGGTGTGGCTATGTGGTGGTGGGGGGTGTGGAGAAGGCACTTACAAAGTATTCTGAGTAATGGATTTGCTATTGCTTTTCCCCTTCAGTTCCCTTTTCATATTGAACATTTTAACCTACCTAGTCATTAGACAGTTGACAGTGTCAGGAAAATGGAAAGGAAAGCTGTCTAGAGAGAATTCGTGTTGGAAAAAAACATTTGGGCAGAAAGAGATTTTCATTCCACTGTTTCTGGAGAAATATATTGTTAGCATTTACTCTGAAAAGAGAAGGAGAAAATGTTCATCATTATCCTGTAATGAATTTCTTTATTCATTTCCGCATTTACCTCATAAAGCTTTAATGAGCTCCAACCACATATTAGCATGCTAAAATTTGGAGAAACTGTTAAAGACTCAAGCTTATGGTACATGTAGAAGTACAACAGGTTAAGGGCAACATAAACAAAGGTTCAGGCAACAGCCACGATGCAGATATTTGTGTACCTGAAGCATAGGGAAAATATTATAGGAGACAACATCAGGATAGATTTTTCAAAAGGCTTAGACTCTGTCAACATTTATTCAAAGGGAAATGTGTCAATCTGGGGACATGAAATGTTGCAGGATGCTCAACAAATGGAAGTGCCAGAGAATAATAATAACTTGAAGTTAGAAACTAGATCATAGAATGGAATATCAATTAATGTATTTCAGCAATCAGATGCAGTTCTGGATATACTCACTCATCTATAACAAGAAATTTGGAAGATAGTCCTGTGGCCAACTGATTAAAAGAAATACGGACTTGTGCTCATTTTTTAAAAATATAATCTAAGAAAAGATAGATGTTATAGAACAATATCATTAACAACTCATATATAAGTCATGTCTTTCAAAAGACATGGAAAGAATTTTCACAGAGGAAGATATTTGGATGGCCAAGAGACACTTGAAGAAATGCTCCAAATCACTGGCAATAAGAGAGATGCAAATCAAAACCATAATTAGATATTATCTCCCTCCAGTAGCAGTGACAAAGTTTAACAGGACAGCAAGTAATAAATACTGGAGATAATTTGGAGAAATAGGAACCCATACTTTGTTGGCAGGATTGTAATACGGTACAACCACTCTGGAAGGCAGTTTGGAATTTCCTCAGAAAGCTGAACACGGAAGTTCCATATGACCCAGCTATTCCACTGCTTGGAATATGTCTTGAGAAAATGAGAACTGGGGCATTCATGGAGACTTGCACACCAATGTTCATAGCTGTTCTATTCACCTTTGGAAGAACATGGAAAAAGCACAAATGTCCAACCACAGTCAAATGGATTGAGAAATTATGGTACATTCACATGAGAGAATTTTACACAGTAGGCAGGAGCAATGATTTTGTAAATTACTACCTAACTTGGGAGGGATTGGAGAGCATTATGCTAAGTGGACTAACTCAGTCCCATAAGGACAAATACTGTACAAGACCATTATTGTAGAAATAGAGCATTACTAAAACATATGAAGACCTAAGGGAGGGAGCAGGGGGTGAAGATAGGTGGGGGGCATAATCATAGGATCACACAATTTTTATGGGTGGAGAGAGGTGTGAGTTAAGGAAATAGGAAAGATCTGGTGTGAAAAACAATATATAAGAACTTTGTAAGTAAACTTGGTAAGTAAGAAAAGTTTTATTTAAGAAAAAGTCACCATATAGAAAAAGAGTATTTTAAAATAACTTGAAAAAAAATAACTTGAGCAGTACATCAAAATGGAAATGCCTGAGATTCGAACTGGGTTTGGAAGAACAATGGATATCATTGCAGATGTCAGTGCATTATGGCTGAAGGCAGAAAAGGCGTTTAGTGTGCAGATCATAAATGATTATGAATAAATTTGAGATGATGGTAATTCCAGAACACTTGCTTGTGCTCAAATAGAACCTGTATATGAAAGAAGAAACAATAATTCAAACAGTACAAGGAGATACTGCATCATTTAAAATTAAAAATGATGTGGATTTGGGTTGTATTCTTTCACCATTTTTGTTTAGTTTGTACATTAAGAGTGGGTTGGGGTTGTATTCTTTCATCATTTTTATTCAGTTTGTTTATTGAGAAAATAATTCAAGAAACTGGATTATATGAAGAAGAGTGTGGTATCCAAGAATGGAGGAAGACTCATCAACAAACCATAATATGCAGTTAACATGGCATTGCTTGCAAAAAGCAAAGAAGACTTTAGTAGTTACTGATGAAAAGGAAAAAAAAAACACACTATAGCTTTCTCATGGGTTACACTTTAACATACAGAAAGCAAAAATCCTTACAACTAAATGAACAAACAACATTATTATAGTTGGAGAAAAGATTGAAGTTGTCAAGGATTTACTTTTAATTGGATCTACAATCAATATCATGGAAACTGTTTTTGTTGTTGTTACGTTCCATCAAGTCTACTAGGACTCGTGGTGACCCTATGAACAACCGATCTGAACCATATTCTCCCCTGAAATCCTCATAATCACTGTTATGCTCAAGTTCATTGCAGTGAAGTACTCATTGTGTCAATCTATCCCATTGAGTCTTCCTCTCTTTTTTCTAAGTCTCTTACCTTTACCAGTAAAATGTCTTTTTACAAGAAGTGGTTTCTCCTGAAGATATGCCCAAAGAAATGAAAAGGAAGTTTCCACATTCTTGCCTCTAAGGGCACTCTGATGGCATTTCCTTCAAGAAAGATTTATTTGTTCTTTTGGCAGTCCATTATGAGTTGATAGTCTTCACAAACATCACAATTCAGAGACATAATTTTTTTCAGCTGGAGACTAAGGTGCACCTGAT
>NW_006399815.1:12348832-12354433 GCF_000299155.1 Elephantulus edwardii | reverse complement strand
AGCTTTTTCATTTCTTGTGCACATTTTGTGATTATGGTCTCAATCTTTTTCTGTGGAGGCCCTGCAGTATTGTGTAAATTTTGTGACAGTCTCTTTAACAAATGGTACTGGCAAAAGTAGATATCTACCTATAGAAAATTGAAACAGGACCCATACCACACGCCATACACAGAAACAAATGTGGATCAGAGACCTAGAGATAAGACCTAAAACTATAAGATCGTAAGAGACAAAATGGGGGAGGGGGAAATCTAGAAGCCTTAGTCTACAGCATAAATAGACTTGCAAACATAAAAAACTGCACAAGCAGAAAAGTATAAAATTAGTAAATAAGGCCATCTTAAAATCATATCCCTGTGTGCACCAAAAACTTTCTCTAATAGGGTGAAGAGAAAGCCCAGAGACTGGGGAAAACATTTGCTAATTATAGTTTATAATATTAGTTGATGAAAAAAAATAATGGCATAAGAAGGAAAGAAAAGTATAAATAAATGAAATACTTACTTAACTCAGCATGAACATACCCCAACATATACATTTGACAAACTCTTAAACACACATCCTTTGTTCCAAGCACTAATGAAGGCTTTGGAGACAAAAAGCCTTGCTTAAGAGGTTTTACATTCTGCCTCAAGTTTGGTGGCATAGGTTGAATGTCATGCAGTATATTTTTAAATTGGTAATAACTTTGATGACTCCTTTCAGCTCCTCCTACAAAGCCTGCTAAAGAGGATTCTGGTGAGAAGAAAGATAGCCACACCGTATGGCTTTCTTCCGCTGACTACCTTTACATATGGCTACTGCTTCCAGATCTCTTAAGGTCTATTGCTCTACGCCACCCCACTGACCTTTGGTATGAACAGTGGCATGACCATTAGACATGTGGTTTATTTTCACAAGGATGTTGTGTCTTCTTCAGGGTGAGCTACTGGCATAGCAGAAATTTATTTTACTTGATACTAATTAACTATGAGATCAATTATGACTTGTGCTAGGAAAAGCTACTAAAAAACTATTTACAACCCAGAAAACCTATCTACAAAATGGAAGAGAAAGAGAATTTATTATAAGATAAGCAGTAAGTAGGAATTGCTGCATCAGAAGAAATCTTACAAATAGTGGAGGTAAATTGAAGGTTTGCTTAGCTGTTTTGACCTTTTATTCCATTAGTTTTATTAGACCAGAAGATTGAGGATGACAGGAACAATATAGCTTTTGATAAATGAGAAAAACCCAATGCAGTTCTTGAAATTCTTAATTGGTGAAATTAGTTCCAGTTCCATGATCAGTTCAGTTTTAGGTGTTTCACAGTTAATTAGAATATTTTCAAGCAGTTTTTTGCTACAAAGAATACAGTAACATATAACAGAGAAAGGCTTCTATTTACTGAGAAAATCGATAAATCATAAATAATACATATTTATAAGCATTTGAGGGTAGGCAATTAATAAAATCTAGTGGAGATTCAAGCCTAGCCCCAAATGGTAAAGGGTATTATCAAAATAAGACTCATATGTTACTCAGTTTTGTAGTCAAGAAAACTAGGACAATGGGTGATGCCATGTTTGGCAGCCTCAAAAATCTTGTCACCAAGATTTTTATCATAATAATTTATCTCAAGTGAGAAACTCATGTCATAGGACTGTGAAGGAAAATGGGTAGGAAAACTCTTATAAAGCCAAGTTCACAGATTAGTGCCAGGCTCTTTGTTACTGCTTCCCCCTTATATTCTAATTTGATCTATTTTGGCTGATTGCTTTATGTTTTAAAAGGTTTTTGGTTTGCTGAGGGTAGATTTGTGTGTGTGTGTGTGTGTGTGTGTGTGTGTAGTTTTTAAAGTGTTTTTATATGTTATCAAATAAGGTGATCTTTTTTATTTTCCTTTAAAATTGTTGAAGATTGATGTTATCAATAGAAAAATTTGAGACTCCTTTTCTATATTAATTATAAGCTCAACCAGGAGGTACAACTGCTTCGCCAACTGACTGGAAGAGATTCATATTTATTTCCATTCCAAAAAAAGGTGATCTAAAGGACTGTGAAAATTACTGAGTGATATTACCGATATATCACTAATATCACATGCAATCAAAATCCTGCTGATGATTATCCAAAAGTGACTGGAACAGCACATTAATAGAGAGCTTCCAGAAAGACAAGTTGGGTTTAGAAGAGACCATGGCACTAGGGACATTATTGCCAATGTCAGATGGATTCTGGCCTAAAGCAGAGAGTACCAGAGGAAGTCCATTTGTGTTTTATTGACTATTCAAAGTCATTTGACTGTGTAGATCACAACAAATTGTGATCTTTGAGAAGAATAGGAATCCCAGAACACCTGATTGTGTTCATGTGAAAAAGGTAATCATCAGAAGAGAGTAATGGTAAAGAGTGCACGGTTCAAAATCAGCAGAGGAGTGTGTCAGGGATGTGTTTTATCTCTATACCTTTTCAATCTGTATGTAGAACAGAACGTTTAAAAGGCTGGCCTTTATGAGGAAGAATATGACGTGAGGATTGGAGGAAGACTCATCAACAACCTGCGTTATGCAGATGACACAACCTTACTTCATGAAACTGAAGAGGGACTTAAGTATCTGCTGCAGAGGGGCAAGAACTGTAGTTTGCAAAATGGATTAAAGGTCAACAACAAGAAAACAAAGATTCTCACCACTAGGTTAATTGGCAGCATATGGCAGATGGAGAAAAGATTGAGGTTGTTAATTTCATCTTCCTTAGTTCCACAATCAACACCCTTGGCACCAGCAGTCAGGAAGTCAAAACACAAATTGCATTAGGGAAATATGCTGTCAGGGACCTCCAGAGTGTTACAGACCGAAGATATCAGTCTAGAAACTAAGATGGGCCTGGTTCAGGCTATGGTCTTCAAAATTACTTGTTATACATCAGAGAGCTGGACAATGGTCAAGGATGAAAGAATTTATAGCTTTGAATTGTGTTGCTGGAGAAGAGTCTTGAACATACCATGGACTGCCAAGAGAACTAACAGGTCTTTCCTGGAGAGAATGAAACCAAGCTGCTTCTTGGAGGCAAGGATATGCTGAGACTCCATCTCATATACTTTGGTCATGTAGACAGGAGGGACTATCTTTGGAGAAGAATATCATGCTTGGGAGGGTGGAGGGACAGCGCAAGAGAAGACCTTGAATGAGATGGAGTGACATAATGATTGGGATATTGGGGTTATATGTGTCAGAGACAATGAGCCTGGCTTAGGATAGAGCAGAGTTCAGAACAATTGTGTAAAGGGTCACTATGAGTGGTGATCAACTCAATAGCACATAACAACAACAACGAGCACTAAAGGAAGACTTTATAAGAAGTGAGCATACTAGCAGAAAGATGTTATATCAAGGCAAAATTCAGCAGACACAGCATGAGAAACATTGTTGTTGTTGTTGTTGTTAAGTGCCATCGAGTCATGGACAACTCATAGCAACCCTGTGAATGAAAGTCCTGGACACCTGTATAACTTTCATCCTTTCTCCAGGTTCATAGGATTTCCGGAGGCAAGCTATTTTGAAGTGTATGCCACTCCTGCTTCCAAGCTTATTTTAATCAGAGAGCTCCACCAAACACTGTCCACCATGGGTAACCATTCTCGCATTTGACTCATCAGTGTCACAGTGTTCGGCTTCACAGCAACCATGAGTTACTGTACAGCAAGTGGACATACCAGAGTTATATGACCTAGAAGAATGTTTCACCAAAAACAAGGGTGGCCTTCTGCCTCATAGGATTTTAAGCTAGGGCCTGGAGGCAGGCTCCACAGGCT
Organism: Elephantulus edwardii; assembly: GCF_000299155.1. Lineage (NCBI taxonomy): Eukaryota > Metazoa > Chordata > Mammalia > Macroscelidea > Macroscelididae > Elephantulus > Elephantulus edwardii. Next base: position 12,350,637 of record NW_006399815.1, on the reverse strand, counting down.
TGACCCCACCCTTACTTTCTTTTACTCTAAGGGTCAGGGCCACCCATCCACCTTTGAAGGCCAAAAAGGACAGTAACACACAGCAAAAAAGCCCCAGAAAAAAAAGTGCAAAAATGAATAAATGGAAATCCAAAATCTCTGTAAATGTTCATTAAAATTAATAATTTTTTTAAAAAAAACGCCTCCAGAAACTTGCCTTGCCTGACTGTCACCAAAAGGAGCCACCATGGAGATTCCAGCCATCCCACCCGATTAGCTAGCTGACTTCCAGAGTGGAGGGAGACTCCAGTCCCCAAGGCTTGTGAAGGATTTTAAGCTAGGGTTTGGAGCAGGCTCATGAGAAACATTGTTGTTGTTGTTATGTGCCGTCAAATCGCTTGTGGCTCATAGCGACCCTATGTACAACAGCCCTCAACTCTGCTCTGTCCTGTGCAAATTGCACCGTCTCCAATACACCCATCCTGATTACCCCAACCACTGAATCAATCCACCTCATAGGGGGCCTTCCCTTTCTGCATTGTCCCTCTACCCTACCAAGCATGATGTCCCTCTCCAAGGACCTATCCCTCCTTGCAACACGTCCAAAGTATGTCAGACGGAGCCTTAGAATCCTTGCCTCCAAGGAGCAGCCCGGTTTGACCCTTTCTGTTTGTTTTCCTAGCAGTCCATGGTACCCCCAATACTCTTCTCCAGCACCACAGCTCAAAGACATCAATTCTCCTTCTATCCTCCCAACTCTCTGATGCATAACAAGTGGTTGCAAAGACCATGGCTTTTATCAGACACACCTTAGTCTCCAGAGAGACACCATTGCTCTTAAGTACTTTGGAGAGGTCCCTAACAGCAGACTTTCCCATGGCAATACGTCTTCTAATTTCCTGGCTGCTGGTGCTGAGATTGTTGACTGTGGAGCCAAGCAAACTGAAGCTGTGCACAATCTCAATCTCTTCACCATCCAACCTGATGCTGCCAGTTGGCCCAGTGGTGAGAATCTTTGTCTTCTTGACATTGAGCCTCAATCCATAGATATGTAAAAAAATTTCCAAGCACCACATCTGTATCTGCTATCATTTCTGCTAGTTTTAGAGTTGAAGTCTAAGCCCTAAGACAGAGTTGGAGCTCAAGATCTCATCAAGACATAAAACCTATTTTTCCCCCCTCCATGTTTGAGTTCATAGATCAGGTGTGTTTAGGTACTTCAAATATGGAACAATCAAGATATAATTAGAAAAAACCTAGAGAAATCATACTTTTTAAAGTCAATTTTAGTTGAACCATAATTTCTCAATATTTTGTTGAATCTGGAATAAATCTAAAAAGATTATAAATATTTATATAAAAATGGAGCCAGAAAATACAACATAGTATCCAAAATTCAGCAACAGAAAGAGAATACTGGTAAATATTAGATGATTCTTTTGCGTGGAGGTACAGGAAAGAAGACAGCTTCTCTCTATTAGTCAGCTCAAATGGTTAACAAAAGGCTGAATAATTGTAAATTTTCTTTGAAAAATCTTATTTCCACCAGTAGTCAGTTGTTTTAATATAATTGTACTGCTATGAAGGCATATAAGCTGAAAAATTGAACAAACTAGTAAATCTTCAATGTATTACAGATGTGTAGATTTGCTTATAAACTATACAGAAGACAAATGCACATACAAGTAAGAGATTGAGTACATTCTTCGGTATTACAGTTCAGATCAATTGTTGACTTTTCCCAAGTAAAGGGAAGCTAGCAAATACTGACCTGTTTAAGAATAGGGGAATATACACTGTCAAAACCCACACTGTAAATTTAGTTG
>NW_006399815.1:12346307-12348055 GCF_000299155.1 Elephantulus edwardii | reverse complement strand
TGAATAAGGGTTCCAGTTTCTCCACAACCTCACCAGCATTTGTTGTTTGCTGTTCTGTTAAATTTTGCTATTCTTAGTGGGGTGAGATGATATCTCATAGTTGTTTACTGGGTATAAATTTTCAATAGGAACAATAGACATCAGAACATGCCAACTTCAGCTTAAAGTCCTTTGAAGTGTAAAGTTTAGCCACTTGGCTATTAGTGAGTGAGTTACTACTTAGATGAGTGTTACTGACTAGTATAATATACATTAATACACTCATGAACACTGTGTTTTAGTTGTTTATTTTCCCAGGGAACAAATTGTTTACATCTTGATACCTTCTTTACAGGAACACATTCTGACCATTTTCTTACTGGGAATGAATGTTTTGTTTTTATGTGCCATTGAGTTAGTTGCGTGCGACTTCGAGCAATCCTATGTACATTAGCTCTAAAAACCTTCCCTGTCCTGAGCCAATCTCATTGTCTCTGACAAACATAATCTCATTGCTCCATCCTGAGCCAATCTATCTCATCCTGAGTCTTCCTTTTCTGCATTATCCCTTCACTCTTCCAAGCATGATGTCCCTCTCTAAGAACTTGATCCTCTTGGCTACATGCCCCAAATCTGTGAGACAGAGCTCAAAATTCTTGCCTCCAGGAAGCAGCCTGGTTTTACCTTCTTCGGGACAAACCTGCTTGTTCTACTGGCTGTCCACAGTATGTTCAACACTCTTCTCTGGCACCACAACTCAAAGGCATCAATCCTTTTTCTATCATACTTAGGTATCATCAAGCTCTTGGATGTATAGCAATTAATTGCAAAGACCATAGCCTGGATTAGGTGCACCTTACTCACCACACTGCCAAAGTTGTTCTTCAGTACTCTAGGGAGATCCCTGACAGCAGATTTTCCCCAATGTACTTCATCTTCTAATTTCACTTCTAGGAGTATTGATTGTGGAACCAAGCAAGCTGAAGTTATGAACAGTCTCAATCTCTTCTCTGTCCATCAGGAAGCTGCCAATTGGCTCAGTGGTAAGAATCTTTATTTTCTAGAGATATATTGGCCCTGTAATTCTTAAGTGTGACATAAGTGTCTCTAATGTGGTACATTTTTTTTTAATTCACATTCTATAAATTGAAAAGCATTAATAAAATAATTGCTTTATTAGTTTGCTGTGATTTTACATGCAATTCCTTGGTAGTAAGTCAATGAGCTTTCCTTTTCAGATTTTGGAAAAACTTTTAAAACCTTCATATACTAAGGCTAAGGGATATAATGGTTTGTTTTGTTTGGTTAAACTCCATAGTGTAATTTGAGTACTAGTGTGCTCAAAAGAAAAATTGTAGTTTAAGTCTTCAAGTACTTATTTTGTCTAAATGTTCTTTTATAGACTCTAGAGATGACGGCTGGATCTATTATTACAGAGTATACCTTATTCTCATCATTCTACTTTTTTAGTGTGCCTAGTGTCATACAGAAGCATCAGTTTGTACTTACATTGACTTCCCCAACTTTGAGGAAAGAGAGACTATTCTTTAGGGGGTTTGTCAATGGGCAAAATTACCAAAACAACTCAGCAGCAATACAAGCTGTTATCTGAAATTCCCAAACTACCCCCCACCCCCTTAAAAAGTATACAATATATGTTGTTGTTGTTATGTACTGTCAAGTCATTTGCGACTCATACTGACCCTATGTACAACAGCCCTAAACCCTGCTCTATCCTGTGCCAATCGCTTTGCCTCTGACACACCCAT
>NW_006399815.1:12342881-12344182 GCF_000299155.1 Elephantulus edwardii | reverse complement strand
ATACTGGTTCTCACATAATTTGTTCCCAAAATTTGTAAACTTTCTTCTCTGCCCAGGAAGAGGATGTCCATGTGAGGACCGTTAAATGTTCTCCTGCAGTAATTCAAACTTTTACAAGCATTAAACATTCTTATTCTAGTTAAGAATATAAATTGACAGTAAATCACTAACATGAAGGGAAACTGAATATATAAATAGCTGCAAGAAAGACCAAATGATAGTACTGCTAGCAATTGGTTGCTACCTTTCTTTAGTATGCCTTCTATATATCTAAAAGTCTGGCATCTCCCTGAAGAACCTGCTATGGACTGATGATTTAAGAGGGTTGATTTTTCTTTCTATAAATGGAAATAGGTATTTGTTTTGTACCCTCATAGTTTTCAAAACAACACAAGATCTTTTTGTATCTAGAATTTTCAGAGTAAAATGGAAAATTACCTGACCACTATTGGGAATGGTTGTAAAGAATAGAATATTTCATGAGTGTATGACCTCCTACTAAATTGAATACTTAGGCTTTTCTTCCTCTGCATTTTAGTTTAGTTTTATTTAAGCTGCAGTATTTCACTTGGCATAGCTCCTAGAATACAAGGGGAATTTAGAAGCAATGAGGATTGTCCTCCTTTTCACTTTTGTTGAGATTGATGCCTCAGGCTTGATAGAATACAAATGTGTGTTACTCCATCACTAGACTGGTGCATCCTGTTTTTTTAGGCACAATGTGGGTGTTAAAGTGTTGATCTGATTCTTTGCATAAATGATGAGAACAACAAAGCAGCATAACAAAAGGGGAGGAAAAAACCCAAACACCCATAGTTGCCTCAATCAACTTGAGCTCTGTTGGACACAGGCTGTAGTGAATGAAGCAATCTAGAGAACGCAAGATTGAAGTCTAAGTTGTGGACTTGGAGCATAGCCCTGACACTCATTATTAGCTTCATGACCTTGGGCAAGTAATTTTTCTTTCTTAGTTTGTTTCCTCATTTAAAATTAAGATAACAGTTCTGGTCTTGTAGTTTGGTAGAAAAAAATTCCTGTTTTACAAAGAACCTGATGCCCAGGGGCCGTTCATAGAGACTGGCTGAATCTTAGAACTGATTTTTCCCTTACTCAAGTTGCCTGACTTCTGCCATATTTTGCTGCAGAGTGCCAAGGACTGCAGCCTACAATATGGATTGAGGCTCAATGTCAAGAAGACAAAGATTCTCACCAATGGACCAATTGGCAGCATCAGGATGGATGGTGAAGAGATTGAGATTGTACACAACTTTAGCTTGCTTGGCTCCACAGTCAACAGTCGT
>NW_006399815.1:12336081-12342306 GCF_000299155.1 Elephantulus edwardii | reverse complement strand
AAGCGACTTGACAGCACATAACAACAACAACAACATGTAATAAGGAGTCCTGGTGCCATCAATCTTCTAAGAGAATACAAAGGTTAAAAAAAGGGATATTTTGATGACATACTTTTCCTATTATCTTTTCTTAGAAATTTCTGCTAAAGATTTGGATAGTATTTATTGTGAAAAACGCTGTCAGTATCCAGGACATGATCTCTGTTCCTTTTTTCAACTGATCAGTCAGTATTTTCCCCCTGAACATGGCCACCATGTTGTAATGGTGAATGCAGTGACTTCTGGTCACCTTACTCCATATAACTTTGTCAATAAATTATGCAGGATATTTCCCTGACAAGTTGGTGAAATTCAATCCAACCCCAGTTTAGGAACAGTGAAGGTTTATTAAGCATTTTGCAAAATTAGGCACTTAAATTATGACAGAGAACAAGATGGTATACCTTCCACAGTCCAAAGTTTTAACCCCTGAGGCCACAAGGCCTTTCATCCATTCTTTCTTAACTGAGTATTACAGGCTGTAGGGAAGAAAGCTGGACAATCTCCTCCTGTGGATTTACTGTCTCTGAAAATCTGCTGGTGGGTCAGCTATGAGTAGGTTCTGACTCTGTGGTACACAAACAACAACAGGGTATACAGGCTTTCCAGGAACAATACTTTTGCGGCCTACGTAGGTAAACACAGATACACAATCTAGCTTTATCAGTATATAACAGACTTTACTCTTCAAGTGACATTGGCTGATAGGTATGTATAGGCAAATGAGACTACATTCACAACCATATAGGTTTGGCAGGCAACATTTCTACACATTATCTGTATTTGCTATAGGCAGAACCTTGCATATAGTAGAACAAACATGGAATAAAATTATTAAAACTTCTTCAAGACTGTAGTTTCAGAGTGCATCAAAGTTAATTGGCACAGTCTACAATTGCATAGTCAACAAAGACTATATTCTACATCTTGATAAGGACCAGATGGAGTCTTGAAAACTTGTGTTCCTTTTAACTAATGCTCTCTTCACATCCACAACAAAGAAGAATAAAGTATATCAAAGACTGTTTATTCCAAGGACTAATGAGCTACATGAATTTTAGCCTCCCCAACCCTGAGATCATAGGAATTAGACAGTGCCTGCCTCCTATGATAGATGGCCACTGTGAAAGACAACACAACAGAAATGTCTTGATTGAGTGGAAGAAAAATATGGGAAACAAATTTAAAGTCTTAAAAAAAAAAGGATCAGTATTATTAGTTGTATATCTTACTGGAACTCCTAAGAATTTGGACCTTAGTTATACTTTAAGCTTCAAAATGAAATCACTCCAATGACTCTACTTCCAGCCAAGTAAAGCTGTTGTTGTTAGGTGCTGATATTACAGGCATCACAGATTTGAGAGTTTTTGCCAAGCCTAATAATGAGGTGATAAGGTCTTGTTTTTCAGGGATACAGAGTTGATTGGAGAGAAGGGAAAGATTCCTCATGAAGGAGAGTAAGCCATAGCAAACATCCTTGCTGAGGAGGGCAAAGTGGCAGGATTTCATTAGTTTCTTTAGCCTAATGAAGCTTTAGGGAGCTCTGGTAGCATAGTCAGCAGGAAGGTATGCAGCTAACCAAAAGGCTGCATCTCTCTGGAGGTTCACATCTACCAGAAGCTCCAAGGGAGAAAGACAAGCAATCTCTCCCTATACTATTTATAGCCTCCTAAAAACCCATCTTGCTGAAGACCATCTAAAAATTGCTACAACAATATATTGAGAGAGGACTTCCAAAAACTTAAACTGGATTTAGAAGAGTCCATGGGACCAGTGATATCATTGTTGATGTCAGAGAGATCTATCATGAAAGCAGAGAATATTAGAAGAATGTCTATTTGTGTTTTGTTGACTATGCAAAAGCATTTGACTGTGTGTATCATAAATTATGGCTAACATTAGAAGAATGTGAATTTCAGAATGCTTAATTATACTTTTAAAAAGCCTATACCTAGACTAAAAAACTGTTGTCTAAACAGAGCCAGGGAATATGGCATGGTTTAAAATCAGGAAAATTGTAAGTCAGGGTTGTATTCTTTCTCCATCCTAATTCAGTCTGTATGCTGAACAAACAAATCATTTGAGAAGCTGGACTTTATGAAAAAGAATGTGCCATCAGGATTGGAGGAACTTATCAATAACACAACCTTGCTTGTTAAAATTGAGAAGGACTTGAGGTACTTACTGCAGAAGATGGAGGACAGCAGCCTTCAATATGAATGGTATCTCAACATCAAGAAAACAAAAATCATTACTCCTGCGTGCTGCAAAGTATTCCATTGTGTGAATGTACCATAATTTCTCAATCCATTTGTTGTGGTTGGATATTTGGGCTGTTTCCATGTTCTTGCGATGGTGAACAATGCTGCTATGAACACTGGTGTACAAATCTCAGTTTGTGCCTCAGTTCTCATATTCTCTGGGTATATTCCAAGTAGTGGAGTTGTTACCTTACTTCGGAGGGACTGGAGAGCATTATGCTGAGTGTACTAACTAAGTCCCACAAGGATAAATATTGTATAAAACCTTTATTGTAGAATGAGTATAAAGATCCAGGAGGGGTGGGAGAGGCTAGAAGTAAGGGATGTGTATGACAACAATCTGGAATAAGAATTGTATTGCCAAGTGAACTGGGGTAAGGGAAAGGAAGAGGGAAGGAAGGAAATATGTAACAATGAATGAATGAAAACTCAACCTTTCCGTACATTTATGTTAAAAACACAATTCAAAAGAAAACACCAAAAACAATTTTTTTACCTTCAGCTTGAGGATTCAGACCATGTTACAGAGCTTTCCTGTTTTACCAGTGTGTCATCTCCCTTTCTGAGTTCTTCAGCAAGCTGGAATGAAGGCCCTCAGCTCAAGCTCCATGGGATAGCAGTCTCCATTCAGGACTATCTTGCCCAAGACTCTGTTTCTCTACAGTTACTGCTTTCATCTTGTTCCTAGTCTGTCCTGCCTAGGAATCCCTGGTCCAGATGGATGCACACTGGACTCACCCTTCTTTACTGCTGGTGAGGGGCTTCCCATCTACTGCCTCTAAACCTACTCAGTTTAAGCTGGCAGATGGTGAGATTAACCCATCCCATCATTAGTAGTCTACACACTTTATTTGCCTGTTCCCATGCAAAAGGTACTATTCACCTCATTCACATAATTTGCATATTACCATCTGGTCATGTGCTAAACATCAAAACATTTTGGTAGGTAAGTAATTGTGAATAATCAAACTACTGTGAAACAGGAAACACAGGTGAAAGTGAAGAGAGTGCTACAATTTGGAGATAGTAATTAATGTCATGAAACAAAATGTATATGAATTGTTGAATGGAAAATAAGGTTGCTCTGTAACCACTCAAATAATAAGATAAGGGTCTATAAAAATTTACAGTCTTGAAAACACTGTGGAACAGTTCAAATCCAAACTAAGGGCTTCTGATAGTTGGAATTCACAGTGATAGGCTTGGGCAGAAAATGAATTGAAAATGTCTTTTAAAATTGTAATTTTATATTTATGCTAAAATGGAAAACTAGAGTTCTTCTTGATTCTAAACTCTCAGTCCTTTCCAACAATTTGATATTTGCTTCAAAGCCATGAACTTGCTAACTCCAGTTGTTAGCTGACCTGAGAAAATGATAAAATCCCCAGTTTCTATGGTAACCGGAGCCAAGGACATGCCAGCTCAAGCTCAGCAGGTTTCCAAAGAATGTTCAGAAGCTCTACTTGTGAGAAAAAGTTAACTCATGTCCAAAGTTACATGCCGAGCTGAGATTCAAACTCAAATACCTGATTCAAGTCTGATGTATGTCTTTCCTCATTTTAAACCATGCAGTATTTTCAAAGAGCAAACCATAATATTTTTAAGAATATTATCTTGTTATTAAGTAATAAATACTCAATTATTTAATTTAAACTTACATCTATTTCAGCACTGGGGAAGGTAGAAGATCAGTAAAAGATAGGAAGACCCTCACTGAGATGAATTGACACAGTGACTGAAACAATGGGCTTGAGCACGGCTGAGATCGTGGTGATGGTGCGCACAACATAGGACATGAGATTGCGGATTCATAGTTGACTGGATGGCACCTAACCACGACTCAGGATTGCAAGAGAGTGAAGTATGTATCTTTTTTGAAATTATTATTCTGATGTTAACTCAGGAGCCAGTATGCACTTTATCACCATAGGAACCTGCGTTCTTTAAGCAAAAGCTATGTAAGTCTATGTGAATTTTCTATTCCGTGGGAAAGAGTTATGCTTAAAGAAAGAATAGAGGCTTTGATGTTGTGGGTGTGGAGAGTGGTGCTGCTACCTCAAAAGAGGGAAAGATGAGTAGTCTCAGAAAGTCCGCTAAGTTTTAATTTTTAAGTGAGGAAGAGTTTCTCCAGTTTGCAAATTTTTCATAAAATCATTATTATGTGCTGTGGAGTTGGAACTGACTCATAGCTGACCCTGTAGCAGGCTTTCAGCAACTAAATTTCACAGGAGGTGGTTACCTATCTTTCTTTCATGGAGCAGCTGGTGGATTTGAACCCATGCCTTTGAGTTGGCAGCATAACTCCTTACCACTGAGCCACTAGATCTCATTAAATCATATAGTAATAAAATTTCATTAAATCATATAGTAATCAAATGCAATCATAATTATAAATGGTGATGCAGATGGTTAAGTGACTACTACCTGAAATGTTGGTGGGTTGCACGCATAGCCATAAATCCACTTCATAGGAATTCTTTTTTTTTAAGTTGATATAAACATCTCTCTCTCTCTCTCTCTCTCTCAGAAGCTCTCATGGCTTATGTTTTTATTGTTATATGTGGCTGAATTACATGAAACATAATGATTCTATATACAATGGTTATGAATCCTGCCTGCCCTATACCGAGCCAATTTCACTATCTCCAACATACCTATCTTCATTATCCCAGTCACTGAGTCAATCCATCTTATACAGTAGAGCCTCCTCCTCTTATTCTGTCCCTCTCCAGGGACTGGTGCCTCCTTGCAATATGCTCAAAATATGTGAGATGGAGCTTCAGAATCTTTGCCCCCAAAGAACAGTTTGGTTTCATCCTCTCCAGAACACATTTGTTTGTTCTCTTAGCAGTCCATGATATGTTCAATACTCTTCCTCAGCACTACAAATCAAAGGCATCAATCCTTCTTCTATCATCCTTAGTCATCATCCATCTGACAAATGGCAAGTAATTGTGAAGGCCATGGCTTGGATCAAGCACACCTTAGTGTCTAGACTGACATAATTTCTCGTCAGTACTCTGCAGTGGTCCCTGAGAGCATATTTTCCCTGTTTCTATTTATCTTGGTGCCAAAAGTGTTGATTGTGGAATCAAGCAAGCTGAGATTGTTAACAATCTCATCCTCTTCTCCATATATCATTATGCTGCCATTTGGCCCAGTGGATGTTGAGCTTCAATTTATATTGAGGACTATAGTATGCAGTTAAAACCCATAAGCTGCTCCATGGGAGAGAGATGGGCAATCCCTATGTGATTTCCTGCCTCTGAAAACCCAATGAGCCAGCTATGGGTTGGTTCTAATGCAATGATACAAATACAACAACAACCATCTCTCTAGGTTTCTATGTGGCAAAGATGGTTTGTGCTCCATTATTACTCTGGTAGCTACAGGATATCATGCTTGGAAAGGTGGAGCGTCAGTGAAAGAGTGAAAAACCCTCAGGAAAATGGATTGGCAAAGTGATTATAATAGTGGGGAGACCTTTGATGAGATGGATCGATTCTGTGACTGGACTGGTGGAAATAAGTGGGTTTGAGATGGCTAGGTTGGCACAGGATAGAACAGCATTTAGAGCTCTTGTACATAGGGTCGCTATGAGTTGCAAGCAACTCGATGGCACATAACAACAACAACAACAACAAGTATATCTGAGATGGTAAGGATGACACAGTATAGGGAAGATTTCAAATCTGATATTCCTAGGGTCTCTATGAGTCCTGGTTGACTCAATGGCACCTAACAACAATGACAGAACAGTAAAGTCCTAGAAAAATGCTTTCAAAAAAAGCTTATAGCTAAGGAAATCCTAGGGAGCAGTTCTAGTCTGTAATGTGAGGTCTCATTGAGTCAGAATCCATTCAAATGCAAGGGGTTGAACCATCTGTCTGTATCTGTCTTCTAATTTAATTCTGATTCTTTTTTG
>NW_006399815.1:12334374-12335981 GCF_000299155.1 Elephantulus edwardii | reverse complement strand
CACAAATACACATGGGTAGTATAACAAATGAGACCCACATTTCTAAAACTGAGAAGGGGTAGAGGAAGGAGGAAGAAAGTTTGCAGTTTTCCACCTTCCACAAATAGGCCTGACAGTGTCTTGATAAGGCCATACCATAACCTGATAAGGTGACCAGATGGCCAGATCCTGATAAGGCCCTGTGCCTGATTGCATCTTGACAGGACCCCTACCCAAAACTTCCTGAAAAAACTACCAACCCCTCTCAGTCTCCTTAACAGCCACTATAAAAGGAAACTGTCTTTGTCTGCCTGCACACCATTCTGATCTCTGCACACAGTCACCTGGACTCCCTATTAGATCCACTTAGTAAAGGCCTGTTTGCTACTTGCGATCAGCTTTTTTTTTTTTTTTACTCTGTCTCTCTCACCTATTTCTATCTAACAGAGGGGGTTAGAGTACGTTTTTTGGTTTTTGGGGTTTCTCTGTCCTTGCAAATATTTGTAAAAATAGATTTTATTTCGAGAGATAAAGCCAATACATAGATTAGTGACAGCACAGGGTAGGCTAAGAAGTCCTTTTATTCACGTTCCAATTAAGATCATGAATAGCAATTTTATTCCTTAAGAAAAAGTGATTTCCCATGCTACAACTTTTCACAACTGTCTCCTTACAGTTATTAGTAATAAACACCTCAATAAAATTTCAGGTGTGGTACGTTTACAGTGGTAGAGGAAGAGAGAAGGAGCTGTAAGTAAATTTCTTGATCCATAGCAATCAACTGGAGTCAAAGACAATTAAAAATGTGATGTATAATAGGAAAAAAAGATTAGGGTATGTCCTAGAGTATCAAAAGGATTACATCCAGGCTGAGATAATAATATCATTCTGTGACTGGATCTACTCTATCAACAATGCCATCATTTCAGGAACAAATCTAGTGCTAGGTTACAATCTCTCCTACTGTGATTAACTGCCTCTGAAAACCCACTGGAGGGTCCACTATGGGTCAGTTCTGACTCAAAGGTATACAACAACAACCATCAGAGGTCTGGTGGCATAGTTCTTAGGCAATTGCCCTGCTAACCCAGAGGTGATAGGCCCCTAGTCATTCAAAACCAGCAAAATTTCTGCAGTAAAAAGATGGGCAGTATCATCCTGTGTGATTTACAGCTCAGAAAATCTACTAGTTGTTGTTGTTATGTGCTGTTGAGTCGCTTGTGACTCATAGTGACCCTATGTACAACATAAACTTTGCTCTATCCTGTGCCAATCACACCGTCTCTGACACACCACCCTGATTACCCCAGTCACTAAATCAATCCACCTCATAGAGGGCCTTCCCCTCCTGCACTGTCCATCCACCCTCCCCAGGATGATGTCCTTCTCAAAGGACCGATCTCTCCTCACAACATGTCCAAAATATGTTAAACGGAGCCTCAGAATCCTTGCCTCCAAGGAGCCACCAGGTTTAACCCTTTCCAGGACGAATCTGTTTGTTTTCCTAGCAGTCCATGGTGTTCTCAATACTCTTCTCCAGCACCACAGCTCAAAGGCATCAATTATCCTTCTATCCTCCTTGGTCATTTTACAACTCTCTGATGCTTAACAAGTGATCGTGAAGACCA
>NW_006399815.1:12331501-12333252 GCF_000299155.1 Elephantulus edwardii | reverse complement strand
ATTTAGGGCTGTTGTGCATAGGGTCACTATGAGTCGGAAACGACTCGACGGCACATAACAACAACAACAACATGGCAATGAGTGAGTTTGACTACTTTTTGTTCTCTATATTAGTTATTTTTGCCTTTATAGTTATTATTTCCTTCATTGGGCTATTTCCATGTATGTCTTTTTAAGCTTTTTTGAATGGGAAATTTATTTTTTTATTGATGGAGAGCAAGGGTTGGTAAACTTCCTCTATAAATTGTCTATAAGTCATGAATATTTTAGAGTTTTTATGACAAAAAATCCTTTATTCAAATTTCATTTAAATCTATTATTTCTTAAACACTTTGTACTTTTTCTTCTTTTCTGATACGGTTATATTTCTTTTTCTTAAATTTAAGTCCCAAGTTAATTGAATAATTATTATCTTGATTTCTGTGATTGGCTTTTTTGTTTTGGTTCTATTTTGGATGATTTTTATTCATCTATTTTGGAATTTGACTTGAGACTTAAAAAATATCTTCAATTTCCTAATTGAGCCTTTAAAATTTAGATTCTTGCATTTGTTTCATTTGCTTTGTGATTTGTTTTGCTATATTTGAAAAGTTATTCCAATGAAAATCTTGAATTTACATTTTCTGTTTTCTTCCTTCAGTTGTTTTGTATGGGATTTGTGTTCCTGACCATTTAATGGGCATGCTTTCTTGTTTAAAACTCTCTCTCCTATCATTTGTGTGGTTCAGTGAATGAATGGTATTGTTTCTTCTGTTGATTGTAAAGACTGTGAGTGTGTGTCTATGATTTTCACCCCTCCTGTTTTATCTTTGTGAGAATATGAATTTCATTCTCGCCTGTGTTTTGTTTCCATTTACTTCCATGTCTCCTTAAGAGTTATCATTCCTCTGTCTCTTTTCGGGGAAAAAATGTTGCTGTGAGGCTGCCATTCAGGCATTGTAGCCTCTGTTCATAGAGTAGTCTCTATGAGTCATACTTGACTGCATGGCACTTAACAACAACAACAACAACAACAATCCTGTGCCAGTGTCCTAAATTACAAAGTCTCAGACTAATATTTGGGCATTTGTTAAACTTTCTTTTTCTAGAGATGCTTCCCCCAACTTCCTTCTGTTTTATATATGAACTCTGGTCCCTTTGCATGAAATTTCTTAAATTTTCACTTTCCTAGCTGCCATACAAATAGACAGAGAGCAGCAATGAGGACTTTGCTGGAATTTGATGTTTGCTTCTTAAAAGTGTTTTGACCTACAACCAGGAGAAGATAAAATAGATGAATGGGATCTTCTAAGAAGCAAATCCCTATGCACCTCCAAAAACTTCTTCACCAGGGTAAAAATGGAAGCCACAGACAGGGAAAAAGTATTTGGTAATGACATATCAGATAAGGGACTTATATCCAGAATTTATAACATACTTGAATACTACAACAAGATAAAGGTAAATAATCCAATAGAAAAATGGGCACAGGATATGAACAGACACTTCACTGAAAAAGACATTCAAATGGCTAGTAAGCACGTGAAGAAATGTTCAAAATCCGTAGCTCTAAGAGAGATGCAAATCAAAACAACCATGAGATATCATCTCACCCCAGTCAGAATAGCAAAATTTAACAGAACAACAAGCAACAAATGCTGGCAAGGTTGTGGAAAAACTGGAGCCCTTATTCACTGTTGGTGGGAGTGTAAAATGCTGCAACCACTGTGGAAGGTGGTATGGCACTTTCTCAAAAAGTTGCAAATAGAGAT
>NW_006399815.1:12312504-12329826 GCF_000299155.1 Elephantulus edwardii | reverse complement strand
ACTTTTAACTTGTTAGTTAAATTTGTGTCTTCTAGGCTGCAACAGTTCCATGATACATCTTCAAGAATATTAACATGTACGGCTAAGCACAATTGATAACCGTGCATCTAAATTCCAAAATAAATCTCCACTATAGTCTCCATGTTTCCTATTGCCAAGAGGGCCGTTTAGAGTAGTGAGAGAAGATTTTCACCCTGAAACCTACAGTGTCCCTTTTCAGCAGAAAGTAGCTAAGAGAATACACCATCCCCTTTTCCTTATGAATCAGGGTGAAGTCTCTCTCAGAGAGGAGTGATAGGGGATGGCAAAAGACACACTAACAAAGGAGATTAATCAGAACTGGCTTTGACAAGCACTGTGGCAATGGGACAATTAAAACAGAGTTTCAAGGGGGGGAAAAGATGAATGAACTGGGGGGAAGAGTAGAGAAAACAGTGCAACAATGAATGAATGGAAACCCAAAATCTCTGTAAATGTTCATTAAAATTAATAAAATTTAATTAAAAAAATTGCAAATAGAGATAGCATTTGGCCCAGCACTTCCACTACTGGGAATATACCTCAAAGAGACCATAAGTGCCACCCAAGCAGATATATGCACACCCATGTTTATCGCAACATTGTTCACAATAGCAAGGAGTTGGAAACAACCTAAGTGCCCATCAACAAATGAATGGATAGAGATGCTGTGTTATATTCACACAATGGAATACTATGCTCCATTGAAAAACAAGGAACTCAAGCGATATTACTTAAAATGAGTGACCCTGAAGGATATTATGCTGAGTGAAGTATCTCAGTCACAAAAGGACAAATACTTCATGGTGTGATTGTTGTAAAGCAGTACTGGCCTCGGGGTTGGGAGGAGACTGAGAAAGATGGGTTCAGTAACGTATACTGCATTGAAACAGATAAGGGATAAAACTGTTTAAGAGGGAAAATTAATAGGGATTTTTGTCAAGACAAAATTCCAGAGCAAAGGCTGCATAGTGGAGTGGACCTGGGGGAAGGGATTGTAAAACAATGTAAGAATTTTTCTTTTATTTTTCCAAGAGTGTAGTATACTAGGGGTGAGAGAAGGGAGGGGAGAAAAGTGCAACAATGAGTGCATGGAAATCCAAAGTCTCTGTAAATTTTCATTGAAATTAATAATAAATTTAAAAAAGAAAAAAATGTGTTTGGGGTTTCTGTTATTTTCTATGTTGTCAAGTGATTATCTTTCTGCCTTCTTATTGGTGCTGTAGTTTGGGGAGATAGAGTATGAAAATATTTGAATTCAGGTAATCATCATTATCCCTCCATAAACTCCATATATAAATATGGATTGTGGGGTTGTTGTTTTTTTTTTCTTTTGGAGATTAAGGGCATATTGTCTTCTTCTTTCTTTTTTGTTGTCATCATTGTTGTTCAAACACACATATAATACAACTCTCACCAATACAGTAAATTGGAAAATAAAATTACATTTATTATACTCTTCAATGTATGAAATTTTTATTAGAGAATATTTTTAAAAAATAGACTATAAGAATGGATGTCAGAGACTCCATATGTATTGTTTTAGCAAAGAAATTCTCTCAATCTGCAGATATATATTCATTTAAAACTATCCATTTCTTTGTAGCAGGCCAATACTATTTTTATTCTCCTAGAAAATCATCTTTACTTGTATAATTTACAGTGTTTCAAGAAATAAATATTTAACAGAACTAAGTTACTTAGTAACTCTGTACTCAATCTGGTGATTCTATTGTCTAGTCAGGCCAATTCAGCTAACAGATGCTGCCCGAGATGTGCTCACCAAGTTGTGCCAAGAAATCTGGAGAACAATCACTTGGCCAATTCACTGGAAGAGATCTATATTTGTTCCCATCGCAAAGAAGGGTGACCCAACAGAGTGTGGAAACTGGAGAAAAATATCATTGATTTCACACTCAAGCAAGGTTCTACTGAAGATCATCCAAAAACTGCTGGAAAAGCATATCAGCAGAGAACTTCCAGAAGTCCAGGCTGGGTTTAGAAGGGGTCGTGGTACTAGGGATATTGTAGCTAATGTTAGATGGATCTTAGCTGAAAGCAGGAAATACCAGAGGAATGTATATTTGTGCTTCATTGACTATACAAAGACATTTGACTGTGCGGATCATAACAAACTGTGTCTGAATCTGAGAAGAATGGCACTCCCAGAACAGTTGATTGTGCTAATGAGAAACCTATACTTGTACCAAGAAGCAGTCATCAGAACAGAGCAAGGAAACACTGCATGGTTCAAAATTGGGAAGGGCGTACGCCAGCCATGTTTCCTGTCTCCATACCTTTTCAACCTATATGCAGAACAGATTATCCAGGAGGTTGGGCTCTATGAGGAGAAATGTGGGGTCAAGATTGGTGGAAGATCTATCAGCAATCTTTGTTATGAAGATGACACAACTCTGCTTGTGGAAAGTGAGGAGGACCTGAATCACTTGCTGCAGAGGGTCAAGGACTGCAGACTCCAATATGGATTGATGCCAAATGTCAAGAAGACAAAGATTCTCACCACTGGACCAATTGGTAGCATCAGGATGGATGGTGAAGAGATTGTGAATGTTCACAACTTTAATTTTGCTTGGCTCCACAGGCAACATTCTTGGCACCAGTAGCCAGGAAATGAAAAGATGTATTGCCATGGGTAAGTCTGCTGTTAGCTACCTCTGCAAAGTCCTGAAGAGCAATTGTGTGTCTCTGGAGACTAAGGCGCATCTGATACAGGCCATAGTTTCGAAATCACTTGTTATGCATTAGAGAGTTGGACAATGACCAAGGAGGATAGAAGGAGAATTGATGCCTTTGAGCTGTGGTGCTGGAGAAGAATATTGAGGGTACCATGGACTGCTAGGAAAACAGACAGATTCATCCTGGAAAGGGTAAAACCAGGTGGCTCCTTGGAGGCAAGGATTCCAAGGCTCCATCTAACATATTTTGGACATGTTGTAAGAAGGGACCGTTCCTTGGAGAGGGACATCATGCTTGGGAGGGTGGAGGGACAGCTCAGGAAGGGAAGGCCCTGTATGAGGTGGATTGATTCAGTGACTGGGGTAATCGGGATGGATGTGTCAGAGACAGTGTGAATGGCAGAGGACAGAGCAGAGTTTAGGGCTGTAGTACATAGGGTCGATATGAGTTGCAAGCGACTCGACAGCACTTAACAACAATAACAACAGTCTGGTCAATTTATAGTTCTAGTAGAGTTTTGGCTCTTTTTTTTCTTTGTTGTGGTTTCAAGCTTCTCCTACACCACAAGTTATTTAAGGAAATTGATGTGTCCAGAGTACTGAAAGTTTAGTAAATGAACAGACTTTATGAAAATACTTAAACTCTTTGGAGGAATTAGTAATTGGTCATTACCATTTTTGTTGTTATAATGACCATAAGTAGCATAAACCACAAGATTCTTTAATTCTAAAAGTATCTATGAATTTTGCTTAGATGGACTGTCTGAATCAATGGAGAATTGCCTCTCCTGGGCCTGCCACCTGCCTATGGAGGACACCACGCAGTCTTCTCTGGAGAGTCCAGATGCACCACTCTGCAGGACAGTTCATCACGGGAGCTGTCAGTCTGTGTCTGTGTGAGTGCTCACCAACCGCGCTCATTGATTATCTTACTGTCTGCCATGGACTTTTTTTTTTAAGGTCCCCAAGGATTCCAACTGCTGTTTAAAAAAGTGACTAAAACCAATGTGTGATTATCCAAGCCTGACTATTAGCAATTACAAAGGCTTTCATCTGTCAGCCCTCAGGAGGTAACTACTCTCTCTAGGTCTGCTTGGAGCTCAGCCAATGTAAGGTTGTCTCTGAAGGGTGTTAGTGTTAGTCAAGGACTCCATGGCTAGTGTTAGTCATGGCTCCATAACCAGCCATGTTCCATCAAACAGTTAATCCCTTGAAAACCAGAATTCATCCAGAGAAGGAAAACTCAGTTTTCACTAAAAGAAGAAACGGAAAAGTGGTAAAATTCTCACAAGTGATGGTACCTTGTCAAAGACAGAAAATATGTGAGAATCGGAAAACAAAGCAGTCTTCATGTGTTCTGGCTCTCAATGTTTCTTAGTAGCTGTATTCATAGACCACATACCCTCATTTGGGAGTACCTTCAGTATGGGCCATCCAAGTACTTACTTTGATACTTTATTATAATGGATGACTAAAATGTAAAAGTTGAAAATAAGGAAGAAGGATTAGTAGTCAGGAAACAAGGAGGTGGTGACAGAAATGAGGCTGGAAACAGAATGACAGAGTTCTGTACAATCAATGATTTATTTATTGCAAATGCCTCTTATAAGAAACACAAATGGCAACTATACACACGGACCTCACCTGACAGCCTATTCAGGAATCAGATTGATTACATATGTGGGAGGAAATCACTAATTGTGGATCAGATCATCAACTATTATGCAAGTTCAAACTAAAGCTAAAGAAAATCAACACCACTCCACAAGAACAGAAGTTTGACCTTTCATCTATCCCTCCTGAATTTAAAGATTATCACAGGATTATGTTTGAGGTACTGAATACCAAGAGGGGTGGGATGATATAAAGAGTATCATCCATGAAAAATGCAAAAGATCATTACAAAGATGGAGGAAGAAAAGAAGACCAAAAGAAAGGACAGTAGAGACTCTGAGTATTGCACTAGAATTCCAAGAAGCCAAAACAAAGGTAAGCAATCAACATGTTAAGGAGCTGAACAGAAGATTTCAAAGGGAAGTATGGGAGGACAAAGCCAAATACTTTTAAAAATGTGCAAAGAGCTGTAATTGGGAAGCTAAAAGGAACAAACTTGCTCAGCATTTCTTAAGCTGCAGGAACTGAAGAACAAGTTAAACCTTGAAATACAATATTTAAGGATGTTGTGGATAGAATGTTGAATGATGCAGGAAGCACCAAAAGAAGATGGAGGTAGTACACAGACTCACTGTACCAAACATAATTGAATGACATGGAAGAATTTTATAAATAACATATGACCAAGAGCCTGTGATGATAAAGGAATAAAGTCAAGCTTCCCTGGAGGAATTGGGTGGGGGTAGGCGGAAGGCCCTAGGAATTGACAACATACCAATTGACATATTTCAAAAAATAGATACGGCCTTGGACATGCTCACCAAGTTGTGCCAAGACCTCTGAAGGACAGCCATCTAGTCAACTGACAGGAAAAGATCCATATTTGTTCCCATTAAAAAAAAAAAAAAAAAGGTGACCCAACAGAGTGTGGAAATTATTGAGCAATATCATTAATATCACATGCAAGGAAGATCCTGCTGAAAATTAGTCAAAAACAATGGAGAACTGCCAGATGTGCAGGCTCAGTTTAGAAGAAACCATAGCCCTAGGGACATAATTGTTGTTGTTGCTAAGTGCTGTTGAGTTGTTGACAACCCATAACGACCATATGAATGAAAGACCTGAACACTCCTCGTATAACTTTCATTGTTTCTCCAAGTTCATAGTGTTTCCAGAGGCAAGCTGTTTTGGAAGCGGATGCCACTCCTGCAAACACTGTACACCATGGGTAACCATAATCACATTTGACACATCAGTATCACAGTGTTCAGCATCAGAGCAAAACACATGTTATCTCTGTACAGCAAATGGACAGAGCAGTGCTATAACACATAGAAGAATGTTTGATGAGGGCTGCAAATTAAATCACCCACCTTTGGCTTGGTAGCATCGCTTTCTATCCACTATGCCAACTGAGCTCTCTCTATGATGATGTTGTTGTTAAGTGTCATTGAGTCATAGATGACTCATAGTGACCCAATGAACAAAAGACCTGAACACTTGTATAACTTTCATGTTTTCTCCAAGTTCATAGGGTTTCTGGAGGCAAGCTATTGCAGAAGTGGATGCCACTCCTGCTTCCAAGCAGGACATAATTAGGAACATTAATTTCCATCCAATGTTAGATGGATCTTAGCTGAAAGCAGAGAGCACCAGAGGAATTTTTTGTGTGTTTCATTGATTGGCATTTGACTATGTGGACCACAACAAATCATGGCTAACTCTGAGAGGAATGGGACTCCCAGAACACTTGATTATGCTTTTGTAAAACCTATACTTGGACCAAGAGGCAGTGATCACAAAAGAGCAAGGAAACACTGCATGGTTCAAAATCAGGAAAGATGTATACACCAGAGAGGCATTCTATTTCTATACCTTCTCAACCTGTATGTGGAATAGATCATCTGGGAGGCTGAGCTTTATGAGGAGGAATGTAACATCAGGATTAGAGGAAGACTTATCAACAATCTGCATTATTCAGATGATACAACCTTACTTGGACTTCAGGCAGAAGGTCAAGGACTGTAATCTTCAATATAGATTGAAGCTCAACATCAAGATTCTTACTACTGGGCCAATAGGGAGCATCATGCTAGGTGGTAAAGAGATTGAGACTGTTAACAGCTTCAGTTTGCTTGGCTTTCCAAGAGCTTTGTACATAAGGTTGCTACAAGTCACAAGCGACTCAATGGCAGATATTAAGAACAATAACAATTACTCTGACTCAGTGTGTTGTAGCTTTTTGTTACTAGCCTCAACTCCTCAGACTGCAGGCCTTTTTGTCTGGTCCTGATAAGTTAATTCTAATTCATAGTGACCCTGTGCACAACACAACAAAATGAAGCCATTTTCAAAACAATTGTATACTTGAATTCATTGAGGCAGCCACTGTTTCTATCTCACTAAGGCTCTTGGATTTTCTTTTGGTTTTATCTGCTGACCCTTTGTTTTACTGTCAAAGAGTATGGGTTGTATAGGTGTAGGCATGTCTGACTTCCACAAAAGGGGGACAGTACTTATCTGCAACAACCACTGTACAAAACCAATTCCCGTGAGGTCAAACATATTCTCATGCCTCTGTACTACTTCTTCCAATTCAAACAACTGTCTTTCTTAAGACTCTTGGTGCTCTACTACTGAGTCTGCTAATCCATTACACTGACCACACAGAAATCAACAAGTTTTATTAAGTAAGTCAACTGATTATAGTTCAGATCAGAATTATAATATAATACTTCAGCCAGGACAACTTCTCTGATGTGCTTACAGGCCCATTGACCTTCAACCTCCAGGCTTCTATATCAATGCTTTTTTCTTCCCCTGATCTTTCAGCAAGCTTGGGCCACTGGCTTTGGTTCTCTAGTGGTGCTGCGGTGCACATTTAGCTCTGCCTCATGAAGGTCTCTGGTTCTAGATTGTTTGCTGCTGCAATATTTCAACCTCAATCTGCCTCATCTCTACTAGGAATCTCTTTCAGTTGAAAGGATGCTGGCAGCATTCTCTAGTTCATCTTTCCTGCTGGCACTATCTACAAACATGCTTAATTTAACCTGTTGTTGTTGTTGTGTGCCATTGAGTTGCCTGTGACTAACAGCGACCTATGGACAGCAGCTCTGAAGTCTGTCCTGTCCTGAGCCAGTCTCACTGATTCTGATATGCCTACTTCCATTTCCCTAGTTACTGTATCAATCCATCTCATCTGGAGTCTTTTCTCCTGTGTTGTCCCTCCACCCTTCTGAGCATGATGTCGTTCTCAAACAGCTGGTCCCTCCTGGCCACGTGCCCGAAGTATGTGAGACAGAGTTTTGAGAAATCCTAGCCTTTAAGGAGAGACTTAGTTTCACCGTGCCAAGACAGACCTATTTGTTTTCTTGGTGGTTCATGGTATGTTCAAGATTCTTCTCCAGCACCATAACTCAAAGGCATCAATTCCTTTGCCATCCTTAGCCATTGCCCAGCTCTCTGATGCATAGCAAGTAAGTGTGAATCCCATGGCTTGGGTCAGGCACACCTTAGTCTCTAGACTGACATCATTGCCTCTCAGTACTCTGGAAAGGTCCCTGATATCAGATTTCCCCGATGCAATTCTTCTTTTGATTTCCTGACTACTGGTTCCAGGAGTGTTGATTGTAAAGCCGAGAAGCTGTAATTGTTAACAACCTCAATCTCTTCTCTATCCATTATGGTGCTGTCAATTGGCCCAGTGGTGAGAATCTTTGCTTTCTTGATGTTGAGGTCTTCCTCTCCTACACTGTCCCTCCACACTACCAAGCATGAAGTCTCTCTCCAAGGACTGGTCCCTCTTTGCAACATACCCAAAGTGTATCAGCTGGATCATCAGAATCCTTGCCTCCAAGGAGCAGTCTGGTTTTACCCTCTCTAGGATGAACCCATTTGTTCTCCTAGCAGTCCATGGTATATTCAATACTCTTCTCCAGCACCAAAGCTCAAAGGAATCAATTCTACATCTATCATCCCTAGGCATTGTCTAGCAATTGCATAGCAAGTAATTGTGAAGACCATGACCTGGATCAAGGGCACCTTAGTCTCCAGACTGAAATTCTTGTTATTCTGTCAAGGTCCCTGAGAGCAAATTTTCCTCAAGGCACTTTGTCTTTTGATTTCCTGGCTGCTGGTACCAAGAGTGTTGACTGTAAAACCAAGTAAACTAAAGCTAGTAACAATCTCAATCTCTTCACTGTCTAGCATGATGCTACCAATTGTCCCAATGGTGAGAATCTTTATTTTCTTGTTGTTAAGCTTCAGTCCATATTGAAGGCAGCAGAGCTTCAATCCATATTGAAGGCAGCAGTCCCTGACCTTTTGCAACAAATGCCTCAGGTCTTCCTCAGTTCTGGCAAGTAAGGTTGTGTCATCTGCATAACTCAGATTGTTGATGACTCTTCCCTCCAATCCTGATGCCATGTTCCTTCTCATAGAGCTCTGCTTCCCAAATTATCTGTTCCACATACAAATTGAAAAAAGGTATGGGGATAGGATGCAACCTTGGCATACATCTTTCCTAATCTTGAACCATATAGTGTTTCCTTGCTGTGTTCTGATGACTGCCTCCTGGTCCAAGTACAGGTTTCACATTAGCACGATCAAGTGTTCTGGGATTCCCATTCTTCTCAGAGTAAGCCACAGTTTGTGTGATCCACACAATGAAATACAGATAAACATTCCTCTGGTACTCTCTGCTTTCAGCCAAGACCCATCCTAGACTAACTATAACCCTTCTAAATTGGTTCAATATTTGCCAACTCCTTTTGGCATACTGTCTCTATTAATTTCTTCTTTCTTATTTTTATTCTTCTGTGTCAGTCAATATTTTGCTCTTGTTGTTATTGTTGTTAGGTTCCATTGAAGTACTATCATGCCAATTCCAACTCATCACCATGAAAGTTGATCTTATTATGTACTGTCCCCATAATCACTTCTATGCTTGAAACCATTGTTGTTGCCTCTGGATAAATCTATCTCACTAAGGCTCTTGCTCTTTTCCCAGACTTTTTATTTCACCAAACACAATGTCTCTTTGAAAAAGAATGATAATATGCTATTCTTGACAAAAATAACAAATATGTGAGACAAAGTCACTCTTCATTCTAAGAAGCTCGCTGGCTGAACCACTTCCGAAACAAAAGTGTTCGGCTTTAATGGTAGTTCAGGGTATATTAAATATTCTTGTCAACAGCACAATTCAAAGTCATCTGTTCTTTTTCAACCTTGTTTATTCGTTGTCCATCATTTATATCCTTACGAGGGTATTGAAAATACCATGGCTTTGCTCAGAAACCTCTTACTCCTCAAAGTGTCATCCTTGCTCTTCAGCACTTCAAAGAGTACTTTGGCAGTAGACTTGCCTAAAGACATACATTGTGTGAGTTTTTTACTGTTGCTTCAGTGAGTGCTCAAGGAAAAAATGCAATTTTTAAAAACTTTACTATTTTCTCCATTTATCATAATATTGCTTATTTTTCTAGTTGTGAAAAATATTTTAAAATGTTGAGTTGTAATCTACACTAAAGGTATTGTCTTTGATTTGGATCAATATGTATTTCAAATCATTTTTATTTACTGCAGACAAGGTTGTATCATTGCACAGAAATATTTTGCATTGTTTTATTATTATGTGCTATTAAGCCAACTCTGACTCATGGTGACCCAATGAACAGTAGCTCTGAATCCTGCCCTATCCTGAGCCAATCTCACTGTCTCCAACATACCTTCCCTCTTTACCCCAAACATTCTGTCAATCTATCTCATTCAGTATCTTCCTCTCTCTTCACCGACCCTCTACCATTACAAGCATTATATCCTTCAAGGACTTGTTCCTCCTGAAAACATGCCCAAATTATGTGAGATAGAGCTTCAAAATTCTTGCCTCCAAGCAGCAACGTGGATTCATTCTCTCCAGGATAGATTTGTTTGGTCTTTTGGCAGTCCATGGTAGACTCACTACACTTCCCTAGCACCAAAACTCAAAGACGGCTATTTGTCTTCTGTCATCCTTAGCCACTGTCCAGCTTTCTGATGCATAGCAAGTAATTGCAAAGACCATAGCTTGGATTAGATGAATTTAGTCTCTGGACTGACACTGTTGCTCTTCAGAATCCTGGAGAAAGAAGTCCCTGACAGTAGACTTTCCCACTATAACTTGCCTTTTGATTTCCTGATTGCTAGTGAAAAGAATGGGAATGCCAGAATATTTGTATTTATGCAAAACCTATACTTATAGGGTCCTTATATGTAGCCGGTAACTCAATGGCACATAACAACAAAAGCATTCTATATTGGTTGTTTTATTTAAGCCTCTTAAGTAAAGCCTCTTGTTTAGTGTCAAGAAGACCTCAGGCAGAGCCTTTGTATTTAAGTTTGTTGTGACTATATTTTAGAGGAACATTGTTCTAAGTGATACAACACTCTTCTGTCAATATGCTGTACTACAGAAGTATTCTGGGCTTGCTGTGTTGCTGAACCATGTGCCAATGCGGTGTCATATGTCATTATGGTTACGAATGGTGGATAGAATTTGGTGGAACACTGAGTTTAAGATAGGTTTGGAAGCAGAAGTGGCAAAACTACCTAAACAACATGCCTCTGGAAAATATAAATTTGATAAACTACAGTAGTTGTAGAAAGGCTTTAGGTCTTTTGTTCATAGAGTAACTATAAGTTGTGCTAAATTTTATGACAGTCAACAACAACATACTTGGACAAGGAGGGAACAGAACAAGGAAACACTGCATGCCAGGGATGTAACCTATCTCCATATGGTTTCAATTTATATAAAGAACAGATCATCAGGGAGGCTGAGCTCTATGAGGAGGAATGTGGCATTAGGAATGGAGGAAGATTCGTTAACAACTTGTTCTGTGCAAATGACACCACCTTGTTTGCTGAAATTGAGGGGGACCTGAAGCATAGGCTGCAAAAAGGCAAGGACTAAAGCCTTCAATATGGATTGAAACTCAACATCATGAAAACAAAGGTTCTCATCACTGGGCTAATTGACAGCATGATGATAGATGGTGAGAGATTGCTATTGTTAACAGCTTTAGTTTGCTTGGCTGTCTGACAATCAACATTCTTGGTACCAGCAGCCAGAAAATTAAAAGATGACTTGCATTGGGAAAGTATGCTGGCAGGGACCTCTCTAGAGTACTGAGGAGCAACAACATCAGTATGGAGACTAAGGTGTGATCCAGGCCATAGTCTTCACAATTACTTGCTATGTGTTAGAAAGCTGTACAATGATGAGGGATGATAGAATGAAAATTGATGCCTTTGAGCTGTGGTGCAGGAGAAGAGTATTGAATATACCATTGGAATGCCAGAATAATAATAATATTCCTCCAAGAGAGGGTGAAACCAGGCTGTTCCTTAGAGGCAAGGATTCTGAGGCTTCGTCTGATACACTTTGGGCAGGTTGCAAAGAAAGACCAGCCCTTGGAGAGGGACATCATGCTTGGAAGGGCAGAGTGATAGCATAAGAGAGGAAGACCTTTGATGAGATGGATTGATTCAATGACTGGGGTAGTAAGGGAAGATATGTCAGAGGCAGTAAGGTTTGCACAGGATAGCATCAGTTTCAGGGCTATTGTACATAGGGTAGCTATAAGTCACAAGCAACTTGACAACACATAATAACAACAACAGCAGTGCCAAGAGTGTTGGCTGCGAATCCGAGCAAAAGGAAATTGTTAACAATCTCAATATCTTTTCTATCTTTCATGATGCTGCTAATAGGCCCAGTGATGAAAAGCCTTTATCTTCTTGATGTTGAAATGCAATCCATTTTGAAGATAGTAGTCCTTGAACTTTTGCAGCAAATGTTTCAGGTCTTCCTCAGTTTTAGCAAGCAAAGTTGTATGATCTACATAACAGATTGTTGATGAGTCTTCCAATTCTGATGCTGCACTCCTCCTCATAAATGTCAGTTTCTGTTCAACACATAGACTGAAAGATATGAAGAAGGGCCCATCCCTTATGCTATCCTTTCTTGAGTTTGAACCAAGTGGTGTTTCCTTGCTCTGTCCAGATAACTGCTTCTTGGTCCAAATAAAGGTTTTGCATGAGCACAATCACTAGTTCTGGGATTCCCATTCCTCTCAAGGGTAACCACAGTTTGTTGTGATCTACACAGTCAAATGTCTTTCCATAATCAATAAAACACAAATAGATGTTTGTCTGCTTGGTACTCTTTGCTTTCAGCCCAGATCCATCTTACATTGGCAATGATGTCACTAGTATCATGACTCTTCTAAAACCAGCTTGTATTTCTGGCAGTTCTTGGTCAATGTACTGTTCTAGTCATTTTTTGGTGATTTTCAGCAGAATTTTGCTGTGTTAGAATCCTTCAAGACTTCAATGTTATTTCAGTTCATTCAGCTTTAAAATATCCTTTTTTCTCGTCTTATTTTCCAATTATAGAGATTTGCATATTTTATTTTAATACTTTGCATTTCTATTAAGATGTTCTACTTCATTTATTTAATTCACTCTAGCTACTTGACCTTCTCTGGTGGCCTAATCATAAGGAGCTGCCCTGCCAGCTCAAAGGGATGCAGTTTGAATCCTTTTGTTATTCCATGGGAGGAAGATGGGCAATCTCCTTGCACGCAATTATGCTGCTTCTGAAAGCCCATTGGAGGGTCAGCTTTGAGTTAGTTCTAAATTAACAGTACATCACAACAACTCTATATTCAAGATCAAGTTTCAGAGTCTTTTTTGTGATTGATTTTCATTTTAGTTTTCCCCTCTATCTTTTGAATGACCTTTTGCTCCTTTTGTTTGTGACTTCCTGGATTTTATCCCAAAGCTTATTTGATGTTTGGCCATTAGTGTTTAATCTGTTAAACATATTCTTGACATGATCTCTAACCTCAGGTGGGTACACTCAAGATAATACTTTGGCTTTCCTAAATTGTTTTCATTTTATTAAATTTCAAGGTCAACATACATATCTATCTCTAGTTTGCAGGTGGCCATGCGCCTTGTTCTGATTCTTGTTCTGAAAGTTCTTATAGACTTTCCAAGTCCTCCTTCCCATATGTTGTCTAGATTTTATTCTTATGAATCCCACTTTGTGAGGTTCTTAAATATCACTGCTGTTTATGCTTTTGCAAAGAGTTATTTGCAGTAAGTAAGTTATTGGTCTAACAAAATTTTGTCATGTAATCTCTGAATTAACTTTTACCATCAGACCATTATTTTCCATCTTACAACTTTCACTTTCCAATAGCTAGTAATTATCAATGTTTTTTATTTCATGTTTTCTAAATTTGAGCAGTTGTTAAAATCTTCAGTTTCTTCATCTTTGACATTAAATTAGTGTAAATTTGAATAATATTTATGTTAATGGGTTATTCTTGTAAGTGTATGTTTATTACCTTATCACTGACAAAATTCTGTACTCTTTTTGTCTGTGAGTGTGACACTGTTACTCTAATTTGACCATATTATTATCTAATTCAAAATGGCTCGTACCAATCCATTGTGCATCACTAAAGCTTATAATACTAATCTTTGCTCATTCCATATACTTTGTACTTTCCGTCTTCCATTTACTAATGGATATTGCAGTTATTTGCAAACCCACTTTCAGTCACTCAGCAAATGAAGGCCCCAAGAGCTGAGTCTACCTATGTCATTAAAGTATGCCAGGGAGTAAGTCCTGGTGATCTACTTCTGTAAGATGGCAACCAAGAAAAGAATAGCAAGCAGTTGTACTCTGCAACACACAGGTTTTCCGTTAGTCAGAACGGGCTTTGATTTTGTGTACTGTAATTGTTAATGCATGCTGCTGAGAAATATGAAATGTCACAAATAGACCAGAAATTCTGGGGGGAGGAAAAGTCAGTTTTAAATATGACGATCAAATGGACTCTTTCTGAAGATAAAATTTTAATAAAATTTGCAAAGATTTTGTTCAGAAACCAGGACAAGAGAATTGCAAGAGGAGTAATATCAGTATGTGTAAAGAAAATAGACTGGTGTGTGTCTAAGTAGTGAGGAGGCCAATGTATTCCTTGTCCGTTTCTCACTCTCTTCATTCTTATGCATTAGCCTTATGCAACTCTTCTGTGCCTTGCTCTTTCACATTATATCCGTTTCACATTTTGTCCAGCTAGTAATGTCATCTTAAATTCCAGTCTCTTGAATAGTGCTAATTCTCCCTATATGAGTTCAACTAAACATTCTCTACTTCCCTCTCCTTTCCTGAGCATAATGAGATGCTATTTTCAAAATACTCCTTTGTAACATCTACACAGGTAATGACTCAGTTTTGGACATTTTGGATTTGATATAATTGTGAACCATTCAAGTGATGCTATCTGCTATAGAAATGAATTCATGAATCTGCAATGTGAGGCAGGCGGATAGATTTAGAAAAATGATTTTATAGGAGGAAGTCAGAACCAAAACATTTATAATATCACAGAAGAGGAAAAAAAAAACGAGCCAAGTGAATATTTCTTCATGAAATTAACATTGAGCGTTACAGAAAGACGCTTGGGAAAGAACTTCATAATATTCTTAAAGAATGAAAAAGAAAGCCAGTAGCAAATTTAAAATTGGCAAGGACATGGTTAGGCCATGTTAGAAAACTTGAACTTCTTCAATATATCCTTTAAATTAGAGAGAAATGCAAAATTAGAGTTATTTTCTGGGAAAAGCAACATATTTTTATAATATTATATCTGTAGAATTAAAAACTTTGAAAAACTCCAGAATATATCTTGAAACAGATATAGGAAGAGAGGAAAGAAGAAAAGAATTATAGTTATAATTACAACTAGCCAAAATTGGAGCATCTATAACCTGCCAAAGGAACAAACTAGGCCATATTGGAGAAAGTGCAACCAGAGACAAGACTAGTGAAACTGTATCTCCCGTACGGTGGGCGAGTTATTTGGAGGCGCAAGTCTTTGGAAAAAGAAATCATGCTTGAATGTGGGGAGGATGGCAAGGGGAGCATGTCAGTGAAAGGGAAGAAGATTCTCAACAAGATGGATTGACACAGTGAATGTAACAATGAGCTCCAGCATGTCAGAGATTGTAAAGATGGTGCAGAGGAGGCAAGATTCAGATCTGTTGTTCACAGGGTCACAATAAACTGTAACTGACTTTAAGGAGGCTATTCCTTGGAGAGAATCATGCTTGGAAAGCTGGCGATCAGCAAAAGAGAAGAAAATCCTTTACGAGGTGGATTAACACAGTGTCTGCAACAGTAGGTACTAACGTGTCAAAGATGATGAAAACGGCACAGGATAGGACAGGGGTCAGACCTGTTGTTCAATGGAACATTATGAGTTGTACTCAACTTGATGGTTCCTAACAACAACAATATGAAAATGCAGGAAACACTTGAAAATATACAGAAATATGGTAAATGAATAATAAATAGCAAAAAATAATTTGCTAATAGGTAAAGTCTTCTAGGTTCGTTTTTGTTTCCTTTCTCCCCCTCCCCTCCTACCTCCCCACCCATTCTGAACATGTATGATTTAATGCATTGTGTTGGCCACTGAGGAAATCTGGTAAAGGTTTGCTTTCAGATAGTTAATCAGGGAAAATAATAATCACTGGCATCTCTCTCTCTCTTTTTTCCTTAAGCATAATTATAGCATATTATGTGTTGTTGAATTAAGACAGACTATGACTATAGCTGACCTTCTAGTGGGTTTCCAGAGACTGAAAATTGCATAGGAGAAGATATTTCTGGTCTTTCTCCCACTGCATACTGATGAATTTTAACAATGTGCTTTTGAGCTGGCTGGACAACTTCTTACTCACTTGACCACCAGAATGTTTATGGAGCAAACAGGATTGGGATGCATTATAAAGATTTTACATTCAGGGGGTGGGGTGTGTGTGTGTGTGTGTGTGTGTGTATGTGTGTGTGTTTGAATGTTAATATGTTTTGTGTGTTTGTTTTATAAGACAATTAACTTGCCTGAACTGGAACCCTAAACTTTTCCTATCCTTTTACAAGCTGATGATAAAAATCTTTGCCAAATAAATTCTTATGGTACTTTCTCAAAACTACTGTAAAAATTTCACATTGGTGACACAACACAGAAAAAAAACTACTGTCTTACACTTTTTTGTATGCATAATTTTTCAATATATATGCAGAACATATTATCTGGAAGACGGGGCTATACAAGGAGAAATGTAGCATCCGGATTGGAGGAAGACTCATCAACAATCTGCTTTATGCATATGACACATGGTGCTTGCTGAAACTGAAGAGGACCTGAAGAACTTGCTACAGAGGGTCAAGGACTGTAATCTTCACTATGGATTGTAGCGCAACATCAAGAAAACAAAGACTCTCACCACTGACATGATTGACAGCATCATGATAGATGGTGAAGAAATTGAAATTGTTAATAGCTTTAGTTTTCTTACCTACACAATCAACAGTCTTGGTACCAACAGCCAGAAAATTAAAACACAAATTTCATTAGGAAAGCCTGCTGTGATAGATTTTTCCAAAGTACTAAAGGCAGTGATGTCACTTTAAAGACTAAGATATGCTTAATCCAGGCCATAGTCTTTGCAATTATGTGCTCTGCATCAGAAAACTGGACAGTGACTATGGATGATAGAAGGAGAATTGGTGCCCTTGAGCTGTGGTGTTGGAGAAGAGTATTGAATATACCATGGACTGCTAGGAGAACAAATGGGTTCATCCTGTTGTTGTTGTTGTTATGTGCTGTCGAGTCGCCTGCGACTCATAGCGACCCTATGTACAACAGCCCTAAACTCCGCTCTGCCCTGTGCCAATTGCACTGTCTTCGACACTCCCATCCCAATTATCCCAGTCACTGACTCAATCCACCTCATAGAGGGCCTTCCTCTCCTGCGCCATCCCTCCACCCTCCCAAGCATGATGCCCCTCTCTAAGAACCGGTCTCTCCTCGCAACATGGCCAAAATATGTTAGACGGAGCCTCAGAATCCTTGCCTCCAAGGAGCCACCC
>NW_006399815.1:12291326-12310774 GCF_000299155.1 Elephantulus edwardii | reverse complement strand
GGATGGTGAAGAGATTGAGATTGTTCACAGCTTCAGTTTGCTCGGCTCCACAGTCAACACTCTTGGCACCAGCAGCCAGGAAATCAAGAAACGTATCACGATGGGAAAGTCAGCTGATAGGGAACTCTCTAAAGTACTCAAGAGCAATGGTGTCTCTCTGGAGAATAAGGTCTGCCTGATACGGCCCATGGTCTTTGCAATCGCTTGTTATGCATCAGAGAGTTGGATAATGACTAGTGAGGATAGAAGGAGAATTGATGCCTTTGATTTGTGGTGCTGGAGAAGAGTGTTGAATGTACCATGGACTGCCAAGAAAACAAACAGATTCATCCTGGGGAGGGTTAAACCAGGCTACTCCTTGGAGGCAAGGATTCTGGAGCTTCGTCTGACATACTTTGGACATGTTGCCAGGAGGGACGGGTCCTTGGTGAGGGACATCATGCTTGGGAGGGTGGAGGGACAGTGCATGAGGGAAGACCCTCTCTGAGATGGATTGATTCAGTGACTGGGGTAATCGGGATGGGTGTGTAAGAGACAATGCAATTGACACAGGATAGAACAGGGTTTAGGGTTGTTGTACATAGGGTCGCTATGAGTCACAAATGACTCAACGGCACATAACAACAACAACAACACGAGTTGCATGTGACTCCATGCCACATAACAACAACTTTCAGTTCTGGATTTCAGATGTTCAAAATCAGTATCATTGAGTTGAAAGCCAGATATTAGCTAATTCATGTTACCTCTAGGCTTTAGGGGAGAATTAATTCCTTGCTTCTTCCAGCTTCTGAAGCTATTGTCATTTCATAACTAGAGATTGTGTCACTTCAGTCTTCAAAGGCAGCACCTTCAAATCTTTTCCTGTTCCATCTTCACATTGACCTCTGCTCTGTAAAGAGTATTAAAATCTTCCTACATGTAATTTCACTTAAGGTCTATTTAGTTAATCCAAATCATTTCCTCATATCAAAAGCCTTAATTCACACAATGAAATACTAGCACTCAAGAGCAATGATTTTGAAAGATACTATGTAGTTTGGGAGAGACTGGAGAGCATTATGCTGAGTGAACTAAGTCTTGTAAGTATAAATACTGCATAAGATCATTACCATAAAAAATAGAAGGATAACTAGTAAAACAAACTTGTAAGCTCAAGGAGGAAAGGGGTGGGAGGAGAGAGATGAGGATGGGTAGAGACAAAACCACAGAACTGCACAGTTTGATAAGAAGAGGGAAGGGATGGAAATGGGATGATTCCAGGTGAAAGGATAATGACAGGCGAGGTCCAATGGTGATAAATTTTATAAATCATAATACATGTGAATGATTGTATGAAATAAAATGTGAATGAAGAACAGTGTGAAATACAATGTATAAGAACTTTGTAAGCAAACCAATGAAAATAAAGAAAGGAGGGAACACCTAAAAACAAAAAGCAAGCTTTAATTCAATCATACCCCCGAAGACTTTTCTATATAAAATCACATTCACAGCTTCCAGAGATTAAGAATTGACACTTCTGGGGTCATTTTCTACTACAGTTCTAATTTACTTTTTTGAGTAGTTTGGAGTTTACTCTGTGTAAACTCTGGAGTTAGTTTGACATTTGGATTAAGTTCATAGCCTAAATTTATGACTCTATTTTCTGATATCCCCTTTTTAGGATTATCGAACTTGACTTTTCTTCGTTTTGTCATTCGCTAGAATTGTCTGTCTTCAATCCAGACACACCGTGAATTTTTCTTCTTCTTCTTTTAAAAATATAGCCTACAGGTACCTGTTCTCAAGGCCAAAAAAATCCCCCACAAAAGCCCAAACAAACAAACAAACAAAACCAAAAAACCACAAAAACAAAACCAAAACAACAACCCTATTTTGAGAATGGGAAACTTATGCTCCACTATTTTCCCCCCAAGTATAGACATCTCTTCAGTTTGCGCCTGCTTTGATTCTTTTCTAGTGCCTTCATCTATTTTTATTTCCCCCAAAGTTTATAACTGTTATCTGGGAATGGTGAGGTAGGAGCTGATGCTCTGTGACTGGAAGTCCAACCCCTATATTCCTTTTAAAAGTGCAAGAATTTTTTAGCAAAAAATGCACATTAGGGGTCATAAGAAAATCCTCAGTACATTTCAAAATGTTAAAGTCCTTTAAGTATATTTCCTGGAAGAAACAAAATTTAGAAAATAATAAACAACAAGTAGAAAATCTTTTAGTGACTACAAATTAATCAATGTAATTCCAAAGAATCTTTGGATGAAAAAGAATTAAACACAAAATGGGGCTTATTGAAACAGAATGATACTGAAGATAAGATGCATAAAATCTTGTTAGATGTTCTACTTCCAGAAAATATTACAACCTTAAAAGGAAATATTCAATTCAATGGTTTGTGTTTCTAGCTCAAGAACAAAGAACGACAACACAAAATCAAAATTAAGTAATGTAAAACAAAAAATTGATATGAGTAGTAATGACTAAATTAAATAATAATAGAAAAATAAATAAAGACGATATCTGAAATAATTAATAAAATTGTTAAGTATCCTGGAAACTTGACAAGGAAAAAACAAAAGTACAGTTTACCAATATGAAGAAGAAGAAAAATCAGATTATCAGCACAGAACCAATAGTCATTAAATGTACAATGAGAGGTATTATCTACAGCTTTGTGTTGAAATATTAAAATTTTGAATGAAAAGGAAAAAATGTCTTTTCTCTGTTTCTCTTTTAAATCTTTTTGGAAATTATGTGGGATTGAATGTTCATTTGGGCACATAAATGTTTATAAAGGTACTCACTCGATGCTGTCAAGTCAGGAACAACTCCTAACTCACTCTCCAGTGGATTTTCAGAATCTATAAATTACACAAAAGAAGATTGTTCACCTTCTCCCAAGGAGCAGCTGGGAATTAAAACTGTGTATCTTTGTTGGTAGGGCAACTTTCTTACCTTTTGAGCTTCCTGAGTGCTCTATAAGGGTCATGTCCAATATTATTAGCAAATAGTATTGAGTATGACTATCTGTTTCCTCTAGGTCATATAGCCCTGGTGTACAAGTTGCCGTCCCGTGGTCACTTGTGGTTGCTGTGAGGCTGAACACTGTTGACACGGATGTGTCAAATGCGTTAATGGTTGGCTACCCAATGTGGACAGAGAATGGGGTGGAGCTCCCCGAAGCTCCCCGATTAAAACAAGCTTGGAAGGAGGAGTGGCGTCCACTTTCATAATAGCTTGCCTCTGGAAACCCTATGAACTTGGAGAGAGGATGAAAGGCACCCTAGCGTCGAAGATTCTCCTTCATAGGGTCGCTATGAGTCGCCTGTGACTCGACGGCACTTAGCAAACAACAACAATGACTATCTGTAATTGTACTTCTCATTTTGAAGTCCTGTCCTTGTTCTTTCAGCTAAGTGTGATTCTAGAGTGGAACATCCAGTCTTTTAACTTCCAGTTATATTTGCACTCCAGATGGTGACAATCCATCATCTCGTGGAGATACTCAGTCAATTGTATTTTCAGTAGCAGTTGGCAACGAAGGCAAACCCACGAAGTTGCAGTGACATTGAGTCAATTCTGACTCAATAGTGACCCTATAGTACAGAGCGGACCTGCATAATGGAGTTTCCAAGGCTCCTCTTCTTAACATTTTTCTCACTGAGCTGTTTGTGTGTTCCGATCATTGAGATTTCGGTTAGCAGTCCTGTGTTTTCCCAATTGCACCACCCCAGCTTCTTAAGGAGAGAGAAGGAAAACCAGAAAGAGTCTTCTAGATTATTCCAACTCTATGTGGTTTCAAACACTTTAGATTTTTTTACAGGAGAAGACTGCCCATCTTTATTCTGAGAGACAACTAGTGAATTAGAATGTCTGTGCTTTGAATTAGTAGCCCAGATGGTAATATGCCATGCTACCAGGGCTTCTTAAAAGATGAGAAAGAAGTACTAATTAAAGATTTGAGAGAAAAGTTATAATATCTGATACTGACTCTCCATAAATATCAGAGATCAGAGCTATAAATTAACAAATGAATTGAGTATCAGCTATTCTTTATAAATTTCAAGAGCTGAAGGAATCTGGAAGATATATTGGTTGTAAATAAGGGCTAGCATGATTTTTTATTCTATTTTATTTATACGTCAGTTCCTATTTTAGAAATTTGGTAATAAATAAAAATCAGCAGATACTTATGTGAAACTGTGTCCTCTCTGTGAAGATTATGTTGCAAGTGATATTAACGTGTCTTCTCTGTAAATCTACCCTTTTAGTGCAGAGCAGTCACTGACAAAACAAAAAAGGATTCTAATCTTACTCTTAATCCTCAGAAAGATTGCAATAGCTCTGGGTGAGTTTCAAGCTGTTGCCTCGAGTGGATTTCCGGAGCTCAGTATCTCAAAATTATCTTCCCAGCCTCATCTCCTGACCACTTTGGTGTTTGGTGTGTGTGTGTGCGCACGCTTGTGTGTGTGTGTGTGTGTATGTGTGTGTGAGAGAGAGAGAGAGAGAAACAGAAAGCTAGAGAGACAGAAGAGAGTATATAAGTGTGGGTGTCCTTCTGCCTGCATTCCCAATATTCCCAATTGGCTCTGCAAAAGCTAGGTCAGTGGGCTGATGTGATATTCAAGATGCTGCAGGCTGGGTTTAGCATTACTCTTTCAAACCGGTGGGCAGAGCCTCCATTGCCTCTCTGCTGTGTTAAGCATGGCTTGAAATCTTGATAAGAAAAAGCCACCTTTTTTCTCTGTTCTCCCTCCTCAATGAAGCATCAGGCTATGTTAGGAACTGTTCTCCAGGAAAGCTTCAGCATGAGGAAATGGTGGGTGGAGCAGAGGAGAAAGAAAGGGAATACACGCTGTGGAAAACTGTACTATTGCTGTGGTTTCCTTTTCTCTCACTGAGAGTTAACCACTGGTTGGAAGGAATTGAAATGTTTGAAGAATGAAGGGGAATGTGGAGGGGAAGGGGGAAGGGATGACAGGAAAATTTAATATTAGGGCTTAGGGAAGTTTAGCGATATAATGCCCTATAAAATATACTATGAAACTGAGTGATTAGGGAGTCAAGAGACATCCCGACAACGAGGCAAAATTTCGCGCTGTGTCTTTTGAAGGTTTGTAATTAGATTCCTGACCCGACTTCCAGATAAAGGGATTCCAGATAAATGCTCTATAATTTCCTTCTTCACTTCATAGATAACATGTACTAGAAACAATCTACCTAGCTGGCCAGCCAATTCACAGTAGATTTCTTAATATTTCAGCACCATCATCAATTTCCTGATGCATAGTCCAAATACATAAACTGAGTTTCATCTACTGATTGCCAAAACAAAACCAAACCAGTTGTTTTCAAATTAATTCCAGTTTATAACTACACTCCACTGGGTTTTAAAATCTATGACCTTTTGAAAACATATTGCTAGAACTTTCTTTTGAGATATTTCTGGGTAGGTTTGAAATATGAACATTTAGACTAGTAGTCAAGCACTTCACCCTTTGTGTCACCCAAGGATTCCTCAGCTATTAATTATGTACTACTTAATTTCCACTCAAAGTCCGTGGAATACCAAAAGACCAAATACATCTGCCTCAGGAGAAGTGGAGCCAGAGTCCTCTTTAGAGACAATGTTGGTGAAATTTTGTCTCACAGACTTTGAGCATATTGTTAGGAGGGAGTAATCCTTGGAAAGAGACATCATGCTGGTAAAAGTGAAGGGTCAGAGAGAGGGAGACCCTCAATGAGATGGAGCGACACAGTGACAATAATAGTAGGATTGAGCATGATGGAGATCTTGATAATGATGATGATGGAGAGGGCAGGCTTAATATCTGTTGTTCATGGATAGTGATAAGAAGCTGTGCTGCATTATTGAAAGCACATGGTTCAAATCTACCAGTTGCTCTGCAGGAGAAGGAAGGGCAATCTCTTCTCTTGTGATTTACTGCCTCTCCAAACCTGCTGGTGGGTCAACTGTGGGTTGGTTTCAACTCCATAGCACACAACAATAACAACAAAAACAATGATTTTTTTTTTTTTTACAGTAGGCATGTTCTCATACATTTTATCACTATGGAAGATATAGAAATCAATCAGATCGCCCCAAAAAACTTCAAAACACTGTTTTTCATGGAGGAAAAAGGGCACAAATTCTGTTTAAAGATAAGTTAGGAAAAGTTGATCATTCTACTGAGAACAGTATATAGACCTAAGACCTAGGATTAGATTCAGTTTGCCCTCATTAGATATGTGACTTGAGCAAATTACATATTCTGATTCCTTCATTGAAGAAAGAAGATGTGAAACTTGATGATTTCTAAGATTCCTCACATTTTCACATTTTATGAATCATATCAATAAACATGCAGTTTACATATTGGGTCACCTTCTTTGGGATGGGAACAAATATAGGTCTCTTTCAGTCAGCTGGCCAGGTGGTTGTTCTCCAGATTTCTAGGCACAACTGGGTGAGCATGTCCAGGGCAGCATCTGTTAGCTGAAATATGTCAATTGGTATACCATCTATTCCGGGGGCCTTATTTTTTGCTATTTCCTTCAAAGTATCTTGAACTTCTTCCTTCATCACCACAGGCTCATACTCATATGTGATTTCTTTAAATTCTTCTATGTCTGCCATTATTTTTGATACAGTGACTCAGTATATTCTTTCCATCTTCTTTTAATACTTCCTGGATCATTTAATATTCTGCCTGAAGCATCCTTGATTATAGCAACTTGAGGTTTGAATTTGTTCTTCAGTTTCCTTGAGCTTAAGAAATGGTGAGCGAGTTCGGCCCTTTTGATTTTCTGACTCCTTACACGTTTCACTGTAATATTTTGCTTTGTCATCCCGTGCTGCCTTTTGAAATCTTCTATTCAACTCTTTAGTATCTTGAATTCTTCCCTCTGCTTTGGCTTCTCTGTGCTCCAGTGCAATTTTCAGAGTCTCTTCTGACATCCTTGGTCTTCTCTTCCTCTTCTGTCTTTAAAATGACCATTTGCACTCTTCCTGGATGATACCCTTGATATCCTCCCACAACTCATCTAGTCTTCGCTCATTAATGTTCAAGACCTCAAACCTTTTCCTGAACTGGTTCTGAAATTCAGGTGGGATAGACTCAAAGTCATATTTTGGTTCCCATGGACTTGGTTTAATTTTCCTCAGCTTCAGCTTGAACTTGCATATGAGTAGTTGGTGGTCTGTTCCACAATCAGCTCCTGGCCTAGTTTTCACAGCTGATATTGAGCTTCTCCAGCAGTTCTTTCTGCAGATGTAATCTATCTGATTTCTATGCATACCATCAGGTGAAATTCAGGTATGTAACCTGCGTTTATGTATCTTAACAAACGTATTTGCAATGAATAAGTCATTGCACAAAATTCTATCATCCTCTTTCCAGCTCCGTTTATGTCACTGAGTCCATGTTTTCCAACTACTGAATCTTCTTCTCTATTCCCACGTTTTGCATTCCAGTCACCCATTATTATCAATGCATCTTGATTGCATGTTCAATCTATCAGGATATTGTAGCTAATGTTAGATGGATCTTAGCTGAAAGAAGGGAATACCAAAGGAATGTATATCTGTGTTTCATTGACTTTGCAAAGATGTTTAACTGTGTGGATCACAACAAACTGTGGCTGACTCTGAGAAGAATGGGAATACCAGAACACTTGATCGTGCTAATGAGAATCCTATACTTGGACCAAGAGGCAGTCCTCAGAACAGAGCAAGGAAACACTGCATGGTTCAAAATTGGGAAGGGCGTACGCCACGAATGTGTCCTGTCTCCATACCTTTTCAACCTATATGCAGATCAGATTATCCGGGAGGCTGGGCTCTATGAGGAGAAATGTGGGGTCAAGATTGGTGGAAAATCTATCAACAATCTGTGACAAGCAGATGATACAACCCTGCTTGCTGAAACTGAGGAGGACCTGAAGGACTTGCTGCAGAGGGTCAAGGACTGCACCTCCAATATGGATTGAGGCTCAATGTCAAGAAGACAAAGATTCTCACCACTCGGCCAATTGGCAGCATCAGGATGGATGGTGAAGAGATTGAGATTGTTCCCAGCTTCAGTTTGCTTGGCTCCACAGTCAACACTGTCAGCACGAGTAGCCAGGAAATTAAAAGACATATTGCCATGGGAAAGTCTGTTGTTAGGGACCTCTACAAAGTACTGAAGAGCAATGGTGTTTCTCTGGAGACTAAGGTGCATTTGATATAGGCCATGGTCTTTGCTATCACTTGTTATGCATCAGAGAGTTGGACGATGACCAAGGAGGATAGGAGGAGAATTGATGTCTTTGAGTTGTGGTGCTGGAGAAGAGTGTTGAATGTACCATGGACTGCTAGGAAAACAAACAGATTCATCCTGGAAAGGGTCAAACTGGGTTGCTCCTTGGAGGCAAGGATTCTAAGGCTCCGTCTGACATACTCTGGACATGTTGCAAGGAAGGACAGGTCCTTGGAGAGGGACATCATGCTTGGTAAGGCGGAGGGACAGCGCAGAAGGGGAAGGCCCGGTATGAGGTGGATTGATTCAGTGATTGGGGTAATTGGGATGGGTGTATCGGAGACGGTGCGATTGGCACAGGACAGAGCAGAGTTTAGGGATGTTGTACATAGGGTCGCTGAGTTCCAAGCAACTCAACGGCACATAACAAGAACAACAACATCAACAAACATCTATATAATGTCTCCTTCATACTAAATATAAACAGAAACACTGCCATTAATTAATTTAATTTCAACTTATAACAACTTTATAGTGAGTTTCTGATTCTGTAACTCTTTATAGGAAGAGACTGTCCACCTTACTCCCATGGAGTGGCAGGTGAATTTGAACTTCCAACCTTTTGTTAGGGAATTCAAAATGTACACTGACAAGATTCTTTACATTTTATATTGTTGTTGTTGTTGTTAGGTACCATCATATAGAATAGTGACCCTATGAACAACAGAACTGAACCCTATCCTATCATGTGTCATCCTCACAGAAATGTCGTCCGTGTTTCATTGACTATACAAAGGCATTTGACTATGTGGATCACAACAAACTGTGTCTAACTTGGAGAAGAATGGAAATCCCAGAATATTTAATTGTGCTTATGGGAAACCTATACTTGGACCAGGAAGAAGTCATCACAACAGAGCAAGGAAACACTGCATAGTTCAAAATCTAGAAGAGTGTATACCAGGGATTTTTCCTATCTCCATACTTTTTCAATATATATGCAGAACAGATCATCCAAGAAGCTAGGCTCTCTGAGGAGGAATGTGGCATCAGGGTTGGAGGAAGACTCATGAAAAATCTGCATTATGCAGATGACAGAACCCTGCTTGCTAAATCTGAGGAGTACCTGAAGGGCTTGCTGCAGAAGGTCAAGGGCTGCAGCCTTAAATATGAATTGAAACTCAACATCAAGGAAACAAAGATTCTTACTACTGGGCTGATTGGCAGCATCATGATAGATGACGAAGAGGTTGAGATTAATAACAGCTTCAGTTTACTTGGCTCCACAATCAACACTTTTGGTACAAGCAGTCATAAAATTAAAAGATATATTGCTTTGGGAAAGTCGGCTGTCAGAAACCTCTTCAGAGTACTGAAAAGCAGCGATGTCAGTCTGGAGACTAAGGTGCACCTGATCCAGGCCGTATTCTGTAATTACTTGTATGGCTAAGAATGCTGGAAGGAGAATTGATGACTTTGAGCTGTGGTGCTGGAGAAGAATACTGAATATACTATGGATTGTTAGGAGAACAAACAGGTTCAACCTGGAGAGGGTGAATCAGGCTGCTCCTTGGAGGTAATGATTCTGAAGCTTTATTTGACATACTTGAACATGTTGCAAAGAAGGAACAGTCCTTGGAGAAGGTCCTTATGCTTGGG
The DNA here is from genome assembly GCF_000299155.1 of Elephantulus edwardii. NCBI lineage: Eukaryota > Metazoa > Chordata > Mammalia > Macroscelidea > Macroscelididae > Elephantulus > Elephantulus edwardii. The sequence continues at coordinate 12,300,875 of NW_006399815.1, read as the reverse complement.
AGGATAGAGGAAAGGCACAGGAGAGGAAGATCTTTGATGAGATGAATTGATTAAGTGTCTGGTGTAATTGGAGTAGGTTTGTCAGAGACAACAAAGTTGATGCTGGACACAGCAGGGTTTAGGGCTGCTGTATGTAGGGTTGCTATGACTCACAAGCAACTTGATGGCACTCAACAACAATCATGGTGTTGATGATAGTTTCTTTTTTCTTTACATTGAGATGTAATCCGTATTGAAAGGTGCAATTTTTGATCTTCTGCAGCAAGTATTTCAAGTCCTCCTCACTTTCATCAAATATGGTTGTGTCATCTGCATGACAAAGACTATTTATGAATCTTTCTCGAATCCTGATGCCACATTCTTCTCCATAGAGTCCAGATTCTTGAATAATTTGCTCAGCATATAGATGGAATTAGTATGTACAAAGGAAATAACCCTGATGCACTACTTTTATAGTTTTAAGACTATGTAGGGTTCCCTTGCTCTGCTTGTAAAACATATTCTTGGTCTGGCTATAGGTTTTGCATGAGCCAAATTAAAGTGTTCTGATATTCTAATTCTTCTCAGTGATAGTAATTATTTGTTATGATCCACACAGTCAATTTTTTTCATAGTCAATCAAACACAAATAGACATTCTTCTAGTAATTTGTGCTTTCAATCAGTATCCACCCAACATCAGCTGTGTTATCCCTAGTACCACATCCTCTTTTAAATCTGCCTTGAACTTCTGGCAATTCTCTCTGTACTGGGCTAGCCATTTTTAAATGATCTTCAGTATTATTTTGCTTGCATGTGTTAAAAATGATATTGTTTGATAGTATCCACATTCTGTTGGATCACCTTTCTTGGGAATGGGAACAAATATGGATCTCTTCCAGTCAGTCTGCCAGGTAGCTACCTTCCAAATTTTCCAAATTTGCTATGGATTGGTGAGCTCACCCAGGGCTGCTTCTGTCATTTGAAATGTGTCAGTTGGTAAACCCTAATTCATGGGGCCATATTTTTTTGCCAATGCCTTCATTGCAGCTTAAACTTCTTCCTTCATTACCATCAGTTCTTGATAATATGGTACTTCCTGAAATATTTCAGTGGCAGTCTGTTCTTTTTGGTACAGTGATTCTGTGTATTCCCTCTATTTTCTTTTGATGCTTTCTAGATCATTCAAGATTTTGTTCACAGCATCTCTAAATATTGTGTCTTGAGGCCTGAGTTTGTTTTTCCGTTACTTCAGTTTGAGAAATTGTGTGCCTCTTGTTTTGTATTCCTTTTGATTTAAATGAAAACATTTCCTTGACTACTTCAATTTCCACTGTGAAGCTAATAATGACTCTCCTGCTTACTTAAGTATAAAGAAAAGACTTGGATTTGCAAATACTTTGGCAAGTATAAATACTGTACAACTGCAAGATGCTTTTACTGTGTTCGAACACACACACATCTGTATTCAAGAAACCAATATTTAAGTTTAGATCTCTGTAAAAATAACCAATAACTAGAGGCTGTCTATTTTACCTGAAAAATATATGAGGTGCCTCATGACCAGATAAAAATTATCCTGGTACTGTTCCCAGGGTACACATGTGCTAAAATACACACTGCTAATTATATTGGCAACGATACAAACTAACATTGTTGAAAGAATTAACCATGTGCTTCATGGGAGCTTGCCTAACTTATTCATCACCATATTTATATTAGTAATATTTGCTGAATGAATTAATTAAGCAATGAGAGAGTGTGAGATGTAGAGATTTCTCTGATATTCCTTTTGCCTCTAGTTTTAAACTCAATACTAACTTTAGTGTTCAGTTTCTTTCCTTGATAGTCCTTCTACTAGTCAATGTTTAAAAATAGAGAGAGGTGTGCTAGTGTTTATTGTGATGCAAATAATTCACAAATAGGAATAAAAAGATGTTATTGTAGAAAACATACCAAGTTTATTTCTGAGAAGGATGTTTCCCTGTCTTGATTGCTTCCTGGTGGCCTTGCCAACAAATAGTTGTAGTGCTAATCCAAAGGTCTAGGTCTATGCCTGTCTAGTGGTTCAAATCTGTCAGCTTCTTCAAGGTAAGAATCTCCTCCTTTTTAGTTTACAGCATAAGAAGTCCACTGACAGATCAGTCATAACAATTCCAATTGAGTGATATGATTGGTTGGTTTGCTTTTTTAATTGCTTCCTGGGTTATTCTTTAATAAGCTCAGCATCTTATTAATGTTTACTGCCCTAACACCTAGCACAGGACTAAGTGCTCAAATAATGCACGGAATCATGAATAATTTACCCAAATCAATGCAACATTTAGTGTGGATGGTATAGCTTCAAAATCAAAAGAGAATGTATAGAAACAATAAAAGATACATAACTTGGGGGCTTCTGAAGTCTGCCTTACATATTTCTCAACTCTCATTTTGTGTTGACTGTTCTTAGCATACAACCCCTTGTGCATTATAAATGTTCTATAGAAAGTCTTTTTCCAAATACAAATACTATAGTTTAATTATTTCAGTTTTATGAAGAGCCTTGCCTAACATTTACCAACATGACATCTTTAACAGTTGTCTGTGTCCCAGCTCTATCATAAGCTCTTTGAGAACAAGATTTGTTTCTTATGCTCAACACTGTTTAATAAGGCATCTTAATTTCTGGAGCAGCACTGGTAGCTTAGTCCTTAGGCAGTTGATTTGCTAACTCAAAGGCCACATATCTATGGTGGCTCAAAACCACCAGTAGCTCCTCAGGAGAAAGTTGGGCAATCTCCTGGGCAGTTTACATCCTTGGAGACCCAGTAGAAGATCAGCTATGGGTAGAACCTGACTCAACAGAAATGAACTGTTGTTCTTGTTACGTACCATTGAGTCAGAATTGACTAACCCTCCAGCTATATTTTTTTGAAACAATAAATTGCACCAGAGGAGAATGCCCAATCTCTCCCACGCAGAAGCTAGTGGATTTGAACTACTTGCCTTTGGGTGGGCACATTTCCTTATAGCTAAATCACCATTATAGAGATGAAGAACTTGGCTATTTCCCAAAGCCAGAAGATTTCTCCCACTTTATATATCATTAACTCACACTCCTCTTCACATTTTACGTGTGATATTTCTATCTTTTTTACTAAATTGAGGAGTCCATTTGACTTAATGGCCTCCTGATTCTACCTAGATAAATGTCAGAGATGACAGATAAGTGCAAAGGTAGGCTTGAAACTTCCTAGGCTTGAATTGCCTTATACCTCCTCTGCAGACTTAGGTTATAGGCACTAACTAAGTGATTATCAGTACAAAGAATCCACTTTCTTGGAGTCAAGGCCAACTCAGCAAATTTGCATTGGTTCCCAGGTTTTAAATCTCTACAGGAAGAGGCTGTCCATCTTCTCCTGCAAGACAGCAGGTGAATTCAAACCCTTGACTTTTTGGTTAGTGATACAACAGGTTTTGTGCTACACTAGAGTACTGAAGATCAATGATGTCAGTCTGGAGACTAAGGTACACCTGATCTAGACCATGGTCTTTGCAATTACTTGCTATCCATCAGAGAGCTGGACAGTGACTAAGGATGATAGAAAAAGAATTGATACCTTTGAGTTGTGGTGCTGTGGCAGAGTATTGAATATACAATGGACTACTAGGATAACAAACAGATTTGTCCTGAAGAGTGTGAAACCAGGCTGCTCATTGGAGAAAAGAATTCTGAAGCTCTGTCTGACATACTTTGGGCATGTGGCAAGGAGGGATCAGTCCTTGGAAAGGGACAAATTCTTGGAGAAGAAGGGTGATGGGACAGTGCAAGGGAGGAAAATCCTGGACGAGATGGATTGACTCAGTGACTGGGGTAATGGAGGTAGATGTGTTAGAGACAATAAGGTTGGCTCCAGATAGAGCAGGGTTCAGAGCTGTTGTACATAGGCTTGCTATGAACCACAAATGACTTGATGACACATAAAAGCAACAAGAACAATACCACCGGAATTTTTATCAGTAGAAATGCAAGAGATACTTCAGTATGGGGACCTCTGGTGGCCAGTGCATAAAGGAGCTGTGCTGCCAACCCAAAGGCATCAACTGGAGTCCACCAGCTGTTCTGCAGGTGAAGGATGGGCAGTCTCCTCCCTTGTGATTTAAAGTCTCTTTAAACCTGCTGGAGGGTCAGCTATGAGTTGATTCCCACTCACTGGCACACAATAACATCAGTCAAGTGACAATTTCTAGACATTTGACATAGAACTGATTGATTTTGAACTGTTCAAAATAAATGCTTTATGCAGTCGGTTTGGGCTTCTTGTTGTTGTGTGCCATCAAGTCAGAACCGACTCATAGCTGACCCACCAGAGGTTTTCAGAGGCAAGTAATCGCTTAGGACGAAATTGCCCATCATTCTTCATGGAGCACCTGGTGGATTTGAAATCTCTGTGTTTGTGACTGCAGTTCATTTTTTTTTTTTTTTTACTACTTAATGTCCTTCATATTTTGCTTCCTGAAAGGTTGTTCTGCAGTACAGTCCCATTTCAAACACTGTTCCTGCCAGGAGATATTTTGTAGGTTTTTGGCACTACAGAATTGGCACTTCAGCCTCTTCTACACACACACACAAGTACACTTGGCAAGGGATGAGGGAAGGGGAAATGAAAACTTGAAAGAAAAAATACTGAAACATACTCTTAAATCTATTTTAAGTCTTACCATGTAAGAGTACATTATCTATTTTGCCTCATCCCTAACTGAAATTTCTACTTCCCCATTGAGGTCTTGCCCCTGCTACTTTTGTCTGTCAAATCTCCCAGAGCAGATGGTCCCTTCAGGGAAGCTCAGTAAAGTGTTGGGTGTCTGGTTATGCCAGGCTCCTCCCTCTCTCTTGGGGATTCAAATGACAAGTCATCCAACCAGTTTCCTTCCTTTTAGGGGTCTGTGATTCAGCAGCAGCAGCAGCAGCAGTAGCAGCAGCAGCAGGAGGAGGAGGGTTTTTTGGTTCTAGAGACTGCAGAGACCTTTTTGCAGTTGGGTTTATCAGCTACTTCAGTCCACAGCAAGCTTTGGTCCTGAAGAGGAGAGTGATAACCCCTCTGTCCAATCAGAGGTGCAGCTTTCTCTCTGGTTCACGCCCCACTCTCCCTGCAGCTCCAATAGCCATCCTGAAAGGCCCGGCTTGTGCTGTCAAGTAGTGAGGGTGGGCTCCTTCAGGGCGAGGAGGGGCGCAGGGTGAGGAGATGCGCTCCCAGGTGTTTGCCGCGGAAGTGGGAAACCTGTAGGTTCTGGTCCAGCTGTGCGGCGCCCTGGAGAGCAGAAACAGAGGCAGGGAACAGGTAGGTGGCAGGACTTTTCCTTCTTTGCAGATAGATTAAAGAATGCGTATTTTCCTACTCCTGTTGCCTCTCTTTCCCTTCATCCTGCCCCGCCCTCGTCACCCCCAAATCTGTGGCCGCTGCAGCTTTGCTAGTGCAGAACGTGGGCAAGGATGAGGAGGAGGTGGCTGGGTGCTGGGCAGGGAGAGTGCAGGATGCTGGGGTCCGGAGGTGGCCGGCAGGGAAGGAGCACTGAGTGCCCAGGGCACATCATTGAGTCCTCAACTTTCTTCTCAGAGGCAGCGGCCAGGTCTGTGGTGACTCGCCCAGGGGATGCCATGTCGCCCAGGCAAGGGAGGGGCTAGGGTTGCAAACATGTCAGCAACCAGGAGCCAAAGATCTTAAATTCAGAGCTGCTTCTCCCCACGCCCTCTGCACCTACTAATTTTCTCCTTTACCTAGGTTTCTGCCTAGCTATTCCCTGGAAAAAGAGAGACAGGTTAGGAATGTTTGGGGAGGGGAAGAAGGAACTTGCTTGCTTTTCAGCTCCCTTCAGGGTTGAGGGGCAAAGAAAAAAAAATCTCTGCAACTCAAAGGCCGTTTCCTTATCAATTTCATCTCTGGAGAAGCGGGTCCTTCTCTCCTCTGCTTCCATTGGGAACCACGTTCTTATCTAGTTTCTAGGGGGTGGGCTTATCCCCAGGGATTCCCAGAGAGTCACATAATCATATCCGGATGGGCTTTGGGCGCCTGCAAGGCACCCTGCCTGGGTGACCGCATCTGGGTACTAGGTGTTGGCCCAGCGCCGGTTCCTGCTGGAGTCAGACTGCTGGAAGCAGTAGGCAGAATTACAGAGAAATCACACGCTGCATCATTCTCTCTGGCTGATGACAACCTGCTTTGCGAATTCCTGAAAAATAAGGTTGATGAGAGGGACTAAATGGGGAAAGCTGCAGCCTTTTATTTCTTCATCCCAAATCCAACATGGGCATGTGTATGTGCTTGTATGTGCACGTCTCCAAGGTGGAGCTATATTTAGCTTCTGCATATCCAGCCCGGTTTCCCTGCTGCTGAGCCGGCTGCCTTGGCCTTCGGAAACAATCTGGAAGCGTCGAGTGGGAGGGGCAGAAGGGAATCAAATTCTCCATTGGGAGAAAAGCCAAAGGAGATGCACTTAGAGGGATAAAACGCCACTTGAAATAAATGAATCTTTTGGTAATTCATATAAAGATCAGTATTTTCACATATTGTTTGGAATCCATTCTTAAAATGCTGCCTGATCTTTACCATTCCCTGGCTTTTTTCACAGTGCACATATTAACCCTACAACCCCGAAATATAACACATACATCATATAAATACATATACTGTGCCAGGATGTTTTGCAAAACTCGTCAGAACACTCATCAGATTTGCTTAAACCTGTGGGTGGGTTTTTTTGGTGGTTAATTTTGGGGAGATGGTAACTTACGGTTTACTGTGTTTGAAGACCTGAAAAGAAAGGGTTCACCCGCTTTATGATACGCATTACTAAGGAAACCTTTATGGATGGATTTTATTTTTTTGAGAGGGGTGTAAATTTTCTTTTTTTCCCCCTGTGGATCTGGTATTCGAAATTGTACTGTTGTTTTGTATGATGCCTATTTGCACTATGTGATTTCTTAACAGAGCTATTTAAATTTATTTTCTCATTGCTTAAACTATAAAATCTCACAAATTTCTACATTTTCACATGTTAATTAATACTGAAATTTAGAATATGCAAGTGAATTTCTTGAAGTCTTTAAAGAAATAAATTATTCAAACTCTTCCATCCTAATCCATTGTGTTTGCTTACTGCATAGCAGTTTTTTTCTCAAATGGAATATTTTCCAACTTCCTACTATTTATGTTTCTGGTAACAAAATTTTATAAATGTTAAAACTAATAAGACTATGAGGCAATTTTCTTCAGTTCTAGTTTTACTTTTATACGGTTATAAAGTTTAATTCTGCATTCTTAGGATTAATTCCAATTTACCACATCATTTTGAAATTGATGATTTAATCTACCAGACTAATCATCAAAGGCAATTTTAATTTTGGCTGTGCAGCTTCCTAATTATATGATTTGGGTCAAGTTATTTAACCTTTTAGAGTCTTAATGTCTCCGTCTCTTCACCTCTAAGAAGTAAGTGATAGCACTGAACTTTTAAGAGTTGTGAGGATTTATTAAGAAAGTATACTACATAGTTCCCAACATGGAGAAGGGTGCATGATGAGTCCTCAGCAAATAGGGATGGTGTTCATTATGATAATGTGCAATATGGAATAGTCATAAGTAGAATTGACTGGAGACAAGTGATTGATTTATTTATCACATTGCATCAGTTTATGGTTTATTTGGCAGAAGTTTTCTAGTGATTTTTATTTACAGTGATCTTTCCTATCCGATATGTCTACTAGTTACCTTTCTTTGACTTGGAAATCAAATCACTCTAAATCTTATTTTATTGTTTATAAATTACACATAAAATAATGCACACACACCCATACACCACTGATATGCCTCGCTACAAGTCCAAATTCTGAGAGTTGAAGAGTTGCCAGCTGTACCTCCAAGGAGCACTGTGCCTGTAACTTTTCCAAGACATATCTATTTGTTCTTTTGGCAGTCCATGGATACGCAGTACTCTTATCCAGCACCACAAATCAAAGACCTCAATCTTTCTTCGGTTTTTAGTGTTTACTGAGAAAGCCATGACCTGAATATGGCACATCTTAGTCTTCAAACTGACACCATTTCTCTCCAGCATTTTGGATTTTGACAACAGACTTGCCCAAAGTAATGTCTCCTGATTTCCTTACCACTCACCAAGGGTTTTGATTGTTGATCCAAGCAAGTTGAAATAATCGACAGCTTCAATCCTTTCTCTATGTATCATAATGCAGATACATAGAGACAATTGAAAATCTTATGGTTTGGATCAGTCAGATTTTGTACTCAGAGTAATTTTCTGGCTCTTTATGAGTGTAAAGAAGTCCTTTGCAGCAGATATTCCCAATGCAATAATCATTTAGTAAACTTTGGATATAAATGGAACTGTCATTTCTTTTATAATAAGGCAATTGTTGTTATGTGTCATCAAGTCACTTGTGACTCATAGCAACCCTATGTACAACAGCTCTGAACCCTGCTCTGTCCTGAGCCAACCTTATTGTCTCTGACATGCCCACTCCCATTACCCCGGACACTGAGTCAGTTTACCTCATTGAGGGTCTTCCTCTCTTGTGCTGTCTACCCATCCTCCTAAACATGATGTCCCTCTCCAAGGACTAATCCTTCCTTGCAACATGACCAAAGTATGTCAGACAGAGCTTCAGATTCTTTGCCTCCAAGGAGAAGCCTGGTTTCACCCTTTCCAGGATGAACCTATTTATTCTCCTAGCAATCCATGGTATATTCAATACTTCTTCTCTAGCACCACAACTAAAAGGCATCAATTCTCTGTGGCACATTTTGTTTGGAGGAGAAATATTAACATCCCATCTTACAGCTAAAGAGCCATGATGGTACAATAGATAAGCTCTTTGTTGCTAACTGAAAGGTGGGAACAAGCCCATATGTGAATTAGAAGGATCTGGTGATAGACTCCTGAAAAGACTACAGGCTAGAAAGCCCTTGGGACAAAGGTACTTTGTTAAATGACATTACTCTGTATGAAGAATCTGTTCCATGGCACTAAAGAATAATGGTATTTGTCTCAAGGGTGCCCCAAAACAAGAGAATATAAAATAACTTATGAGGAGCTCTGCTGTTAACCCAAAGGCAAGTGGTCTGAATTCACCAGGTGCTCCACAAGAGAAAAGATGGGCAATCACCTCTTTTATGATTTACAGCCTCTGAAAATGCTTTTGAGGGCCAGCTAAGAGTTAGTTCCAACAAAATCAAGACATTCTGTGAAAGGCTATGCATACACTTCACACCATTCATTATATTTTACATAGACAACATGGGAACTAAAGAACATTTTCAAACACTATTCTTAAGATATAGCCTTTTATCAATCAGTTTATTATCTTCAAATCATTTTCCTGCATCTACTCAAATAATTTTTTCTCAGCAAGTATCTTTTAGCAGATTTAGAAGTTTGTTCAGTGTGATGAAGTATACAAAAAATATAGGTCATGGTCTTTTTTACAAAATACTCCCTGTCTAATTAGAACACAGCTATGAGTTGGTTATAATTTATAATAACAATAGTTAGAATAAAAATTATATATTATGTT
>NW_006399815.1:12290444-12291226 GCF_000299155.1 Elephantulus edwardii | reverse complement strand
AACTCTCTGATGCATAACAAGTGATTGTGAAGACCATGGCCTGTATCAGATGCACCTTAGTCTCCAGAGAGACACCATTGCTCTTCAGTACTTTGAAGAGGTCCCTAACAGCACACTTTCCCATGGCAATGCGCCTTTTAATTTCCTGGCTGCTGGTGCCAAGACTGTTGACTATGGAGCCAAGCAAATTAAAGCTGTGTACAATCTCAATCTCTTCACCATCCTTCCTGATGCTGCCAGTTGGTCCAGTGGTGAGAATCTTTGTCTTCCCGACATTGAGCCTCAATCCATATTGTAGGCTGCAGTCCTTGATGCTCTGCAGCAGGCGCTTCAGGTCCTCTTCAATTTCAGCAAGCAGGGTTGTGTCATCCGCATAACGCAGGTTGTTGACAAATCATCCACCAATCTTGACCCTAGTGAGGATAAATCCAGGCTTCTCCTTGGAGGCAAGTATTCTGAAGTTTCATCTGACATACTTTGGACATGTTGCAAGGTGGAATTAGTACTTACAGAAGGATGTCATGTTTGAGAGGGTGAGCCTAAATAAGGTGAATTCATTCAGTGACTGGAGTAATGGGGATAGATGTACTGTTGACAATAAGATTGGTACAAGATAGAGCCGGGCTTAGTGCTGTTTGTATTTAGGGTTGCTATGGTATTAAAAGAAGATGGAAGGTATATACTGAGTCATTATATGGAAAAGAATTGGCAGATACAGAAGAATTTAATGAAATAACATATGAGCAAGAGCCTATGGTGATGAAGGAAGAAGTTCAAGCTGC
>NW_006399815.1:12281444-12286584 GCF_000299155.1 Elephantulus edwardii | reverse complement strand
ATATAGATTTTGGACTTCCATTTGGTCATTGTTGTATTTTTCTCCCACCCAGTTTGCCCTTCTCTTGAAAAGTAAAAGAAAAATTCTTTCATTGGTATACAATGCCCCCTCACCCCCAGTACACTCCACTATGCAACCTTCATTCTGGACTCTTGTCATAACCATATTTTTCTATAGAGCAGCTGGTGGATTTGGATAAGTGGATTTATGCAAGTATATATACTTATACATATAACTATTTGGACATGTAGAAGCACTGGTAGGCTAGTGGCAAGAAGCTGCATTGCAATCCTGAAGGCAGTTGCTCCATGGTAGAGGGATGGACGATCTCCTCTCTCAATTAAGTACCTCTAAATCCCTCTGGATAGTCAGCTATGGGTCGGTTCTGACTCTACAGTATACAACAACAAACACAAGCTAGGCAAGGCTGTGCCTTGAGAAGGGACATCACGCTTGGAAAGGTGTAGGGTCAGTGCAGGAGAGGAGGACCCACAACAAGATGAGTTGACATAGTGACTTCAACAATGGGCTTCAAGGTGTCAGAGATGATGAGGATGACACAGAATAAGACAGGGTTCCGGTCAGCCATTCATAGGGTCACTATGAGTCATACTTGATGTCATCTAATCATAACAACAACAATAATGTATCTCGAAGTGGGACAATTAATAATGAAGACTGAGGAAAAATTGATGTCCTTGTATGGTGAAGGAGATTGAATATACCTTGGACTACGAAAAGAACAAGCTAATTTGCCTTAAGAGAAGTATATATAGCAAGAATGATTGTTAGAAGCTGTGATATTGACACTTTGCCTTATGTATTTGACTGGTGTTCAGGAGGGACCAATCCCTGGAGAAAATCATCTTGTAGAGGACCAATGGAAATGAGGAGGACCTTCAGTGAGGCGGATTGACATAGTGTCTGGTATAGTAGACTCAAGCACAGCGGTGATCATGTGGATGGTGCAGTATTTGGCAAGTTTTCATTCTGTTGTAGGAAAGGTTGCTGTAAACTGAAGCCATCTTGATGGCCCCTAACAACAACATGCATAGTTATTAGCCTAGGCTACATGCTAATACTTCTAAGTCATCAGTAAGATTTCCTTCTTCAAATCAATAACAATTTATATTATTGGAAATAGTTAACCTCTGGGTTTACAAGGCCAATCTCTCCTCCCTTTGTCATTCCAAATACCATCAGAGTGACTCCAGCACAATCTTTAGAAGAAAGCCTACATGTGTTAATATTTATATATCAATATGTAGACTAGTGGACATTTGCAAATTAATGGTATATTATATTACCACTTACTCTGATGTTTGTGTCTGCGTGTGTGTGTGTGTGTGTGTGTGTGTGTGTGTGTGTGTTTTAAGCTAGTAAATGACAGAATTAAGATAAATAATTTAGCATAGGGTTTGATCCATAGTAATTACTTATATATAATAGCTACTTATACATGAAGGTAGTAGTACTGCTAGACTAATAACAATAAAACTTGATTTTTAATAAATAATGCCCATTTCTCCTTGGCTTTCTGGCTTGTAATATGATCTTCTTTTAAGGTTTCCTATTCTTTACCTCCAAGTATCCACATGTACTTAGCTTTGAATTTGTTCATTTTTATTCTCAGCTATAATTTGTTTCTTGAGGTTCCCCCCCCCAAAATACTAGCTTAATTTGTCATTACATGCCTGGGTTAGCACAATAGGCAGTTCATCAAATATCCCAGTTTAGAAATTTTATTAGTTTAATCTACAGTAAATTAAAAAATCCCTATTGCCATCAAGTCTATTCCAACTCATAGATTCTACGTACTACTTTCAAATTAATATCTTTTTAATTTTCCTTAATGATTCTAGTCTAGTTTCAGAATTTCACTATGTAGTATTTCAAAGTTTGGTTCAAATTAGTTCTCAATTAGTTCCAATTATAAAGGACACTAATTAGCCTTGGAGCAAGAAGCACTTGGGTCAAATTGTGACAATAAGGTTTAATAGTTGCATGCCTTTGAAAATGTTACAGCAGGAGTGTTGAGGCTTCCCACAATCACCAACTTGTTTCAACTCAGCAAACTTGTAGGACAGAGTATACCTTCTCGTCTCATATTTCTCCCCAAAAGATGCTAATAAGTTTGAAGCACTAACCTTTTGATTAGTACATGACTCTTTAAACATTACAACTCCAGGGCCTCTTTATAAGATAGGAAGACATTCTTGAAAACTGTGTAGTATTTTTTTTCCTTTGTTTATTTGTTACATAGAAATTAATATTAAACAGTGATTTTACATATCAGTCTATTTGCAGTAAGTAATGCCTATTGTTACTGTACTGCTCAGAAAACTTTCTACCACTTGATAAAGAACTTAATATGAAATATCCATATACCAGTTCTATTGCTGAACATCATCTCCTTTGAAGTGGGATTTGGCTTATATAGATCCTGCGGACATCCCAGTGTGAAATGGATCCTGGAGACACATAAAATATACTCTCACCCTATTAAGATCCCATTATTATTTATGTGACTCTCTTATGAGGTGAATGGTACCTTTTTTCTTTCTGAGTTGCAATTGTCCATTTCAAAAGTGCCAGAGGGTAAAACATACTAAGGAGCATATTAATGACCAGGTTATTTAGCCAGAACAGGCACATTGTTTGAACAATTATGTGAATGACTCAGGCACTAAATCTGCTTTTGCCAGGATTATCCAGATGGTCTTTAATTCACTGGATAATTGCTCACCCTTGTACTTGATTCTGATGATGGAGACCTGAGCATGTTATCACTTTTCCTGTACTGTTTTATTATTCTCTAAGTGCTTAATGTTACTCACAATCTCTTTTTTCTTTTCTTTTTTTTTTAGATGTAGGCTTTTCTGAGCCTTAATATTGCAAGCATTGAAGTTACACAGAGCTTTAAAGAAAACACAGTTTGACCCAATACTAGTGAGGTGGTTTTGGGAAAATTATTTATCCCACCTAAAACTTTGCTTCCTCTGTAGGAAATTGCATAGTTAGAGTTCCTAGTTCAAAGACAATAAAGTAATTCAATTCCTGCCCTAATCTTATTCCCCGTGAACCCCTTGTTCACACCACAATAATTTTTTCTCTAAAATAAGTTTTATAATGTCCCTTTGCTGCTGAAAATCTTTTGGTAGTTTTCTCTCCTTTCCTATTTTTATCCTGTCTAATATGATCCCCAAAGTCCTTTTCATTACCCATAACACCCTTTATTAAATGTTCCATTTTTGCTTCTCTTAATTTCTTATTACTCTAATGTGTTCTGTCTCTTGTGTTCAGTACAAGTCACACTGAACTGTTTGTAATTTTCCAAATGCCTATGGTTTCTCTCTTCCCTTCCCCTCTTGCCACACTATGTTCTGTTTTCTGCAAGAAATGTGGCCTCCCTGTCAGCTTTCTAAAGAACCTGCCTGACCCATTAAGGACTCATGTCCATGCCTTCTTCTCTAGAACTTCTCTGAAATTTCCAGACTGGGTTTTCAGATCTTGTTAAACACTTCCTGAATAACCAGCGTATAAACAGACCTTCTCACGTACCATATAACAGATTATACACAATGTATACTGTGTTGAGCTGCTAACTCAATGTTTTCTGGTTCAAATCTGCCAAGCACTTTGCAGAAGAGATATGGGTAGTGATTTATAGCCTTGAAATCTAAATAAAGGGTCACTCTCAAAATCAATTCAACAACACCTTTAGGGCCTTACTGAATCAGCTCTGCCTCTTTGTGATCCCATATAAAACACAAAGAAACATTGCCTCATCCCGTGCCATCTTCAGAGCTGCTGCTTTGCTCTGAGTCCATGTGTGGATTAATGTGTATTTGGAATGCCTCCTCATTCAGGAAGTTCATCTTCAAGTTCTAAGTCAGACAACGTTCTGTTGGGATCCATAGAGTTTTCACTGACTAGTTTTCAGAAGTGGATAATCAGAGTTTTCTTCTTAGTAGTTCTTAGTCTGGAAGCTCTGCTGAAGTTGTCCATTGTGAGTGATACCGCTGGTATTTAAAATACCATGGACATAACTTCAACAGAACTATGGCAACATGCATATCAGAACAACTGATAGGACTTTAAAGTAGGTTTTGAAATATACTAGAGGAAGACTTCAAAATTGGCTATTCTTCTTTAGTTTTGTCTTGACTAATACTGGTTGTGTGTGTGTGTGTGTGTGTGTGTGTGTGTGTGTGTGTATAAACTATCTGATTTATTTAGACAGTTATGTTAGAATTTTTGTTAGGATGTGTCATAAAATTCAGCTGGAGAATGATTGGCCTTAAAAAGTAAGTCTTTAATCCATGAATATGGCCTTTTTATTACTTTATTTCTGTCATTAGGCATTTCTCCAAATATCTAAAGTTTTCGGTGTAAATATTTGCACTTTTAAAAATATTTACTCCTAGATATTTGATTTTCTTATGGGATCATGTTGTTGTTATGTAGTTGGAACCAAATCATAGTGGGCTCTCCAGTTGTTTTTCAGATGCTGTAAATCAAAACTGAGGAGACTTCCTGTTTTTCTCCCACATAGCAGCTGATGGATTCAAACTGCCTGCCTTTGGGTTGGCAGTACCTATTTATCTCTAAGCCACCAGAGTTGACTTATAGGATTGTAGGTATTATAAATTCTATATTATACTTTTTGACTATTTGTTGCTAGTATATATTAAAGAAGAACAGATTTTAAAGTTTTTATTCATTTTTGCTTGAATGAAGATTAACAAATCATATTGGCTTTCCATGAATTCATATACATACGTTACATGATTGATTAAAGTAATTAATTAATTATACTATCTAATGAAATTCTTACTGCATTTTGCCTTTTCTTCACTAAATTTATCTATTTATTATACATATTTATTAATTTTTAATCTCCTCTCACTCCCTTCTCATCCCTGTTATCCATCCATTTGGTCTGTGTATTAGTTGTCCTTAGCTTTTTATAATCATGGTTTCATACCATAATTGTATTTCTGTGACTAGCTTATGTCACTAAGCATACTTTGTTCTAAATTAATTCTTTTGCAGTATTTAATGGATTACTGTTTTTACAATATTCTATTGTGTGAATGTATCTTAGATTTTTTTAGCCTTTTTTTTTCTATATTTTATT
>NW_006399815.1:12272780-12276750 GCF_000299155.1 Elephantulus edwardii | reverse complement strand
TCAGACCATAATGCCACAAAATTAGAAATTAATAATAGGATGATCAAGGAGAAAAAACCATACATTTGGAAGCTGAACAACACCTTGCTTGAACATGACTGGGTAGTAGAAGAAATAAAAAATGAAATTTTTTTAGCCTTTTATATGTTGATGGACACATGAGTAACTTCCAAATTGTTGCTATTATAAATGTTTTTGTTGCTGTTATGTGCTGTTGAGTTGCTTGTGACTCATAGCAACCCTATGCATCATAGCTCTGAACTCTGCTCTATCCTGAGACAATCTCATTGTCTGTGACACACTTACCCTCATCACCCCAGTTATTGTGTCAATCCATCTCATCTGAGATCTTCCTCTCCTATGCTGTCCCTCAACACTTCCAAGCATGATATCCTTTTCCAAAGACTGACCCCACCTGATTACATCACCAAAATATGTGAGTTACAGTCAAAATCCTTGCCTCCAAGGAGCAGCTTGGTTTTTGCCCTCTTTAAGGCAGACCTGTTAGTTTTTATGGCAGTCCATGGTATGTTCAAAACTCTTCTCCAGCACCACAACTCAAAGGCATCAATTCTCCCTTTGTCATCCTCAGTCATTGTCCAGCTCACTGATGCTTAGCAAGTAGTTGTAAAGACCGTGGGCTGGGTCAGGAAGAATTTAGTATCTTAACTGACATCCTTGCTCTTCAGCACTCTGGAGAGTCCCTGACAGCAGATTTCCCTAATGCAATTTGTCTTTTGATTTCCTCACTGCTGGTGCCAAGAGTGTTGATTTTGGAATGAAGCAACCTGAAATTGTTAACTCTATCAATCTCTTCTCCCTCTATCACGATGCTGCCAGTTGGCCCAGGGGTAAGAATCTTTGTGTCCTTGATGTTAACTTTCAATCCATATTGCAAGCTACAGTCCTTGACCCTCTGCAACAGGTGCTTCAGGCCCTTTTCAGTTTCAGCAAGCAAGGTTGTGTCATCTGCATAACACAGGTTTTTATGAGTCTTCCTCCAATCTTAATGTACAGTCTTCCTCATAAAGTCCAGCCTCTTGAATGATCTTCTGTATATAGATTGAAAAGATATGGAGACAGGACACATCCTTGACACTGCTACTATAAATAATGTGAATTAAACATAAGTGAGCATATGTTAATTTGTGCTGCAACATTGGGTTATATCTTAGTAGTAGTATTGCTGGACCAAATGGTAACTTTTAGTCTAAACTTTGTAAGGAAGCACCAAAGAAAGTTGGTACATTCTGTAGTTACTATTCTGAATTCCCAGAACAATAACTTATTTCTTTGTTTACATGACATATAATAGCAAATCATCAAATATATTTATTAATATTAATAATTTCTGTTTATTTTGTAAAATGTCATAGTATTGTTAGGGGCAATCAAATCAACCCCTACTTAGAGCAACCTTGTGAACAGCAGTTCTAACCTTTCCCTGCTCTCTGCCATCCTCATCAACTGTGAGTCCATGGTTAAATTCATTTTGTTACTCTATCTTATTAAAGGTGTTCCTCTCTTTAACTGACCTTCTGCCATTTCCAGTGTGATGTCTTTTCCCATTGACTCTTCTCTCATGACAACATGCCTAATGCATGTGAGATTAAATTTCATTATAATTGTCTCTAAGGAGCAATCTGGGTGTACTTCCTCCAAGACAGAATTGTTTCTTCTTTTGGCAGTCCATGGGATGTACTGTTCTCCAGTCCACAATTCAAAGATATTGATTCTTCCTCTGTATTTCTTATCCATTGTCCGACTTCCACATACATAAGAAACAATTGAATCAGACACTCCTTAGTCTTTAAATTGACATTATTGGTATTTAACACTTTGGAGATGTATTCAATGGCAATTTTTTCTCCAATGTAACACATCTTTTGAGGTTTTTTTCATGGTTGTTGATTTTAGAACCAACTAAAATGAAATTGATGACAAATTCAATCTTTTTTTTTCCATCTTTTATGATGTTTATTTAGGTTTAGTGGTGAGTTTAATTTTCCTGAGATTGAGATATAATCTATATTGAAGGCTATAGTCTTTGAACTACTTCAGGAAATGCTTTGTGCTTTCTGGACTGTCTGAAAGCAAGACTGTGTCATTTGAATAAGTTGTTAATGAATCTTCTCCAATCCTGATGTCACATCTTTATTCATAGTCCAGCTCCTCAAATTATTTTCTCAGCTTAGAGACTGGCCAGGTATGGAAAAAGAATACAACCATGAATTTAAACCATGCAGTATTCCCTTGTTCTGTTTGGTCAACTATTTCTTGGTTTATATACAGGTTTCTCATGAGTACAATTAAGTATTGTGAGAGTCTCATTCTCAATGATAGCCATAATTTGTTATGATCTACACAGTAAAATGTCCTTACATTGTCAATAAAACATAGGTGGACCCCCCTTTTTTTGGGTATACCCTGCTCTGTCAAGATCCATTTGACAGCAGTAATAACATTTTTTGCCACAATCTTTTCTGAATCCAACTTGAATTTCTGGCAGTTCCCAGTCAGTGTACTGTTCTAGCAAATTTTTAATAATCTTCATCAACTTTTTAGATTTTACTTACAGATGATATTAATGTTCTTACTTGAAGATTTCCTCATCCTCTTGGATCATCTTTTTTGGGAAAAGAAACAAATAAGATCTCTTCCAGTTGCTTGGTTGGATAGATGTAGCTATCTTCCAAATTTCTTGGCGTATACTAATAAGTACATCTGCCTATTGAAATATGTCAGTTAGTATTTAATCAGTTCTTGGGGTCTTATATTTTTACCAGTACCTTCAGTGTATTTTGGAATTCTGCCTTCATTATCACTGGTTCTTCATGGTATGGTACCTCCTGAAATGATTCAATATTGACCAGTTCTTTCTGGTACAATTTTTTTGTATATTCCTTCCAATTTCTTTTGATACTTCCTAAGTTATTCAAGATTTTCCTCATTGAATCCTTCCATCTTGCAACTAAAGGCTTGAATTTGACCTTCCAGTTTGAGAAATGCAGTTTGAGCTCTTGTACATAGGGTCGCTATGAGTCACAAGTGACTCAATGGCACATAACAACATAGAAATTTTCATATTTCATTATAGTATTTTACTTTATCTTCTTGAGATAGAAAAGCTTTTTCTTTAACAAAGTGAGTTTCTTTATTTTCTTTGCCTTTTAACTTTTGAAAATTTGCCCTGCTTCATTGGCTAAGATCTCCAGGGAAATGCTATACAGAAGCAGTGATAATTGACATTCTGATCTCAGAGGAAAATTACTAAGCATTTCACCTTTAAGTATGATGTTCATGTCTATTTTAAAATGTTGTTATAGGCAGCATTCATCAGATTAAAGAAATTATCTTTTAATTCTAATTTGATTTTCCATTTTAAGCTTTTAATATTTAAGATTTTTTGAAATGGTTATATACTTTTAAAAATACTGAGTTAATGAGATGAAATAACATCAAATGATATTTAAGTTTCAATTTTTGTGTGATTTAGTAAAGCTTTGTTTAGCATTTTTGTATGTTTAATTTTTTTTTTTAGGTCTCTGTACCCAGGTTTGCTAATGAATCAATAAATAAATTAAATGGACTTTCATACTGGTTTCTATTCTGGAAGAAGCATATGAATAATTCATGCTGCTTATTTCTTTAACTTTTGGAGAAATCACTGGTGAAACTTAAGATTATTAGTACAATTTAAAATAAAACATTTTGTTATGTTTCCTAATGGTTGAGGCATCTTTCAAAGGTACACAGGGAAACCCTGCGGGAAGAGGCGCTTGGGGACAGGGACAACATGCTCCTGGGCGGAAGGGAAGCCTGGAGGTGGTGCACAGGGGGAAGCGTGGCCCTCGGGCCAGAAAGGAAACCATAATCTACACAGGAGTTCTACAGGACACGTCACCTTCCCTTGGAGACAGTACAACTAAACTTAAGAGACACTGGTCAAAAGAAAAAAAATGTCAGCAGT
>NW_006399815.1:12248859-12270286 GCF_000299155.1 Elephantulus edwardii | reverse complement strand
TACTGAATGTACCATGGACTGCCAGGAAAACAAACAGATTCATCTTGGAGAGGATTAAACCAAGCTACTCCTTGGAGGCAAGGATTCTGGGGCTTCTTCTGACATATTTAGGACATGTTGCCAGGAGGGAGGGGTCCTTGGAGAGGGACATCATGATTGGGAGAGTGGAGGGACAGAGCAAGAGGGGCGGACCCTCTATGAGATGGATTGATTAGGTGACTGGGGTAATCAGGATGGGTGTGTCAGAGGAGGTGTGGTTGGCACAGGATAGAGCAGGGTTTAGGGCTGTTGTGCATAGGGTCACTATGAGTCGCAAATGACTTGAGGGCACATAACAACATAACAATGGTTATTCAGTCAGTTTTAGTAAGTTTTTATTTTGAGGTATTTCCAAATTTTTCTAATTTATTATCTATTTATTTTAAATACTCTCATGTTTTTCAATAGCTGTGCCATTTTTAATGATGTTGCTATGTGCTGTCAAATCGCTAGCAACTCTATGTACAACAGCCCTGAAACCTGCTCTATCCTGTGCCTACTTTACTGTCTCTGACACACCTATCCTTGTTACTCTATTCATGGATCAATCCATCTCATTGACTCGCTCTCTCTGTCCCTCCACCCTCCTAAGCATAATGTCCCTCTCTAAGGACTGGTTCCTCCTTGCAACATCACCAAAGTATGTCAGACCAAGCCTCAGAATCCTTGCCTCCCAGGAGAAACTTGGCTTTACCCTCTCTAGGATGAATTTGTTTGTTCTCCTAGCAGTCCATGGTATATTCAACAATCTTTTTCAGCAGCACACCTCAAAGGCAATGATTTTATTTCTTTCATCCCTAGTCATTGTCCAGGTCTCTGATGCATAGCAAGCAATTGTGAATTCTATGGACTGCATCCGGCACACTTTAGTCTCCAGACTGACATCGTTGTTCTTCAGTTCTCTAGAGAGGCTCCTGACAGCCAACTTTCCCAAAGCAATTCATCTCCTGATTTCCTGGCTGCTGGTACCAAGGGTGTTCATTGTGGAGCTAAGCAAGCTAAAACTGTTAACAATCTCAATCTCTTCACCATCTATCATAATGTTGCCAATTGACCCAGTGGTGAGAACTTTGTTTTCTTGATGTTGAGCTTCAATCCATATTGAAGGTCGCAGTCCTTGAACTTCTGCAGCAAGCACTTCAGGTCTTGCTCAGTTTCAGCCAGCAGAGTTGGGTCATCTGCATAGTGAAGGTTGTTGAAGAATCATCTTCCATTCCTGATGCCACATTCCTCATACAGCCCAGCCTTGCAGATGATCTGTTTTGCATAAAGATTGACAAGGTATTGAGCCAGAATACTTCTCTGGCACACACCCTTCCTGATTTTAAACCATGCAGTGTTACCTTGCTCTGTTCTGATGACTTCCTTCTGGTCCAAGTATAGGTTTTTGCATAAGCACATTCAAATGTTCTGGGATTCCTATTCTTCTCATTGTCAGCCACAATTTGTTGTGATCCACATAGTCAAACACCTTTGCACAGTCAATGAAACACAGATAGACATTCCTCTCGTATCTCTGCTTTCAAACTCCATCTAATATTAGCTATAATAGCCCTAGTACCACAGCTTCTTCTGAACCCAGCATACACATCTCGTAGTTCTCTGTTGATGTGCTGCTCCAGTTGTTTTTGGATCATTTTCAGCAGAATCTTGCTTGCATGTGATATTAATGATTTTGTTATATAATTTTCACACTCTGTTGGGTCACCTTTCTTTGGAATGGGCCTCTTTTTATACCTGTTATTTGTAACTTATAAACCACTGTCATTGAGTCAATTCCATCTCAGAGCAACCTGATAAGACACTTTAGAATTTTCCTATAGATGAAAATTACCACATTTTTCATCCAGTAGAGTAAATCATAAACTCGAACTGCTGACCTCTGATTGACAGGGGACCACTTAACCACTGCACCACCAAAGCTTATTTATTTATACTATAGATTTATTAATTTTATATTTATTTATTTTTAAAAATGAAAAGCAGCTCTCCAGCTGGATGCTTTATTGGAGCTTTCTATGGTTTAATTTTAGAATAAACCTTGTGCTTCATTGTGTTCATTTAAAAAATAAACATTTTGAAAATAAGTAAGTTTTTACACCAGCAGTCAAGATATCAAAAGATGAATTGGGGAAATCTTCTGTCAGAGACCTCTTCAAAGTGTTAAAGCAATAATGTCAGGCTAGAGACTAAGGTGTGTCTGACCCAGGTCATGGTCTTTGCAATTATTTGCCATGCGTCAGAGAGCTGTGACTAAAGATGACAGAGAAAAATAGATGGCTTCGAGTTGTGGTGCTAGGAAAAAGTATTTAACATACCATATACAGCCAAGAGAACAAACAGGTCTGTCTTGGAAAGAAGGTTCTGAAACCAAATTGCTCCTTGTAGGCAAGGATTTGGAAGTTCTATCTCACATACTCTGGGCATGTGGCCAGAAGAGAATAGTCCTTGAAGAAGGTCATCATGCTTGGAAGGGTAGAGAGACAACATGAGATGAGATGAGATGAGATGAGATGAGATGAGATGAGATGAAATGAGACTGAATGACTAGATGAGAATGGATTGACTCAGTAACTGGGCAATGGGAGTAGGTGTGTCTGAGACACACTGGCTCAGAATAAGATAGGGGTTCTGATATCTTGTACATGTTGTTGTTGTTATGTGCCCTCAAATCACTTGGGACTTATAGCGACCCTATGTGCAACTGCTCTGAACCCTGCTGTATCCTGAGACAAACTTATTGTCTCTGACAAACCTATCCTAGTTACACTAGTCACTGAGTCAAACCATCTCATCCAGGGTCTTCTTATCTTGCGCCATCTCTTCACCTTCATGAGCATGATGTCCCTCTCCAAAGATTGGTCTCTCTTTGTAACATAAGGTTACTACAAGTTGCAGGTGACCCAGTGGCACATAAAAATAATAAGTAAATTAAAATTTGATTTTGTATATTTTTTCTCACTGCAGAAAAATCTAATATACCCTCATAATTTGTTGTTGTTGTTATGTACTGTCAAGTCGGATACAACCCATAGCGACCCCATGAACAGCAGAGATGAACATTCTCCTAGTCTGTGCAATCCTCACACTTCTGACACACTCAAGCCCATTGCAGCACCCAGTGTGTGAATCTATCTGGTCTTCCAGTGGTTTTTCAGAGGCTGTAAATTACAAAAGAGGATATTGTCCTTTTTCTTTTGTGTGCCAGTTGATGAATTTGAACCATCTGTCTTTGGATTACCCCTAGGCCACCAGAGATCCCTACGTTCTTAGTGTTTTGTTATTAAGAAATATTGTATATAATTGATTAGTTGTAAGAAATATATGTTATATTGTTGATATTTGGTGTCATCAGGTGAGCTATAACACAGAACCAGTGACTGTTAATGACAGATATGAACACTCTTCCTAGTCTATGCAACTTCGTCATCTCTGCCACACTTGAGCCCATTGTTATAGTCATTGTGTCAGTTCATCTCATTGAGGGTCTTCCCTCCACACTTACCCTCATTTTTTTCCCAACATGACGTCCTTTTCCAAAGACTTGGCCCTGCAGATGACGTGTCCAAAGTATGTGAGACAAAATTTCACCTCAGGAGCGCCCTAGGGTGACTGCACCCTTTCCAAAACATATCTGCTTTTTCTTAGGACCATCTGTGGGATATTTAGTAGATTAGCTATTGATTGCCCAAAATGTAGTGACAGGACTTTCCAGGAACCTAAATCTTTATTTTCCCTAGCAACAATGATGCAGTTTTTGCTATGTCAGCATACATGCTGACTGTAAGCTAGTTAGCTAGCTAACTAGCTAGCTAGATGATAGATAAATAACTATTGTTAAAAATGAGAGCCAACTGTACAGGTTTTATGAAGTATATTGCATTTTAAAAGTATAATTTGGTCCATGAGGAAGACATGCTTTAAATACACCCACAGATGTAACCACTTTTGACATTTTGTGACTATTTTTTCCATATTTTTATGTATATCCAAAATATATCCCAAACTCTAACCAAACCTAGCCTTACTTTTTGCAAGTCAATTCTGATTCAACACTGTTATAAAGAACAGAACAGAACTGCTCTATTGGGTTTGTAATTTTTCCAGAGGCAGACGGCTGCATTTTTCTCTTGCTGAGTGGCTAGTGAGAAAGACAAACGTTTTGGTTAAAAGTAAAAAGCTTTAACCCTTATGGCATCAGGTCTGCTTATTAAAATGCATGTAGTATTGCTTTGTTATGGCCTAGAGGTAAGGAGTTACACTGGCAACCCAAAGATGTGCAGTTCATATCCTTAGCTGCTCTGTAGTTGAAAGACGGCAAATCGCCTCCTGTATGAATTAAGTACCCCTGAAAACCTCCTGTAAAGTCAGCTGTGGGTCAGTTCTGACTCAATGGCATATAATGTTGTTTGTTGTTGTCATGTGCATTTGAGTCACTTGCGACTCATAGCCACCCAATGTATAAGAGCCCTAAAC
Source organism: Elephantulus edwardii (assembly GCF_000299155.1). Lineage (NCBI taxonomy): Eukaryota > Metazoa > Chordata > Mammalia > Macroscelidea > Macroscelididae > Elephantulus > Elephantulus edwardii. The sequence goes on along the minus strand of NW_006399815.1, from coordinate 12,265,771 downwards.
ACCATGCTATTCTGTGCCAACCTTGTCGTCTCAAGCACACTCATTCCCACCACTCCAACTGCAGAATCGATCCATCTCATCAAAGGTCTTCCTCTCCTGCCCCATCCCTCCACTCTGCTAAACATGATGTCCTTCTCCAAGGACCAGTCCCTCCTTGCAACATGCCCTAAGTATGTCAGACGAAGCTTCAGAATCGTTGACTCCAAGGAGCATTCTGGCTTTACCCTCTCCAGGACAAACCTGTTTTGTTCTCCTAGCAGTTCATGGTATATTCAACACTCTTCTCCAGCACCACAGCTCAAAGGCATCAATTCTCTTTCTATCATCCCTACTTATTGTACAACTCTCTGATGTATAGCACGTAATTGCAAAGATTATAGCCTGGATTAGGCATACCTTAGTCTCCAGCCTGATGTAGTTGCTCTTCAGTACTCTTGAGAGGTCCCTCACAGCTGACTTTCCCAATGCAATTCGTCTCCTGATTTCCTGACTGCTGTTACCAAGAGTGTTGATTGTGGAGCCAAGCAAACTAAAACTGTTAGCTATCTCAATCTCTTCACCATCCATACTGATGCTGCCAATTGGCCCAGTGGTGAGAATCTTTGTCTTCTTCATATGGAGCTTCAATCCATATTGAAGACTGCAGTCCTTGACCTTCTGCAGCAAGAGCTGCAGACCTTCTGCAGCAAGTGCTTCAGGTCCTCTTCAGTTTTAGCAAGCAGGGTTGTGTCATCTGCGTAACACAGGTTGTTGATTCTTCTGGCAATCCTGACAACAATATTACTTTGTTATTTAAAATATATTATTAATATTATAAAAACAGAATCATATTATGTGAAAGATGAGAGAACTCTGGAGGCTTAGTGGTAAGCACATGGGCTGCCAACACAATGGCAGTCAATTCAAATGCACCATTTGCTCCAATTTGGAGAAAGATGGGCAGTCTCCTCTTGTGCATATAACTCCCTCAGAAAACCCCGGAGGCTCAGCTCAATCCTCTGAGTCAGTTCCTACTCAATACAGCAATAGCAACATGTGAAAAGTTAGGCTACGTTCCCCCCACCCCACTTAATTTATTGTTAACCAACTTTTGATATTACATATATTGAAAATGTTAAACATTAATATTGACATTTATATACTATTCCTTTGCCTATAAGTTAATATATTCATCTCCCATTGTTGATTTTTTGGTTATTTCTAATGGTTTTAAATAATAAATGCCAAAATTAACATTATTTTATATCAACTATTGTATAGGTATGGATATTGTTATATCATTGACAGCGCTATTGACAGCATATTTCATGTAATATGTTCCTTTTACATTTACAGAATGGAATCCTTAGAAATGCATATCTTGTAAAGATACAGATATTTCCATTTTGCCCTTCAAAAAGGGGTAGTATTTTCTAATCCCAATAACATGAATACAAATGTTTAATTTTGCATATCCTCACCAATACTGTAAAAATTTCAAATACTTTTGTTGTTATGTGCTGTCGCGTCGCTTGTGACTCATAGTGACTCTATGTACAACAGCTTTAAACTCTGCTCTGTCCTGTGCCAATCTCACTGTCTCTGACACACCCATCCCAATTGCCCCAGTTACTGAATCAATCCATCTCCCAGAGGGCCTTGGGAATTAGTGAACTGAAAAGGACTGATACTGTCCATTTTTAATCAGACTATCATACAATTTGCTCTACAGAAGTAACTTGTGGCTGCTGTGATGCTAAACACTGTGACAGTGATGTGTCAAATGTGATAGTGGTTACCCATGGTGGACAGTGTTTGGTGGAGCTCCTAGATTAAAACAGTCTTGGAAGCAGGAGTGACATCCACTTCTGAAATTGCTTGCCTCTGGAAACTCTATGAACTTGGAGAAATGAAGAAAGTTATACAAGTGTTCAGCTCTTTAGTTCAAAGGGTCACTGTGAGTAGTCTACAACTCAACAGCACTTAACAACAACAATAACATATAATTTACTATGCCAGCTATAATAATTAGAGGGGGATGGTGCTGCAATGATTAGTGAAAAGAATATTTCAAGATTTATCCTGAAGAACAGTGCTGTCAATGATATAACAATATCCATACCTATACAAAGAAGAGCTATTAATATGGTCATTACTCAAATGTACACATCACTATTAATATGGTCATTTCTCAAATGTACACACAAACTTCTGAAGCCAAAGATGGAGAAATTGAAAATCTCTACCAACTTCGGCAGTCTGATACTCTAATCAAGGTACATTGATAATTGATTATCAGAATGCAAAAATTAGAAAAAATGAAGGTTTAGTTGTCAGAATATATAGCATGGTAACAAAACTGAAGTCAGGTTTTGAATAATAGAATGTTATATGATCAATAATTCATTCATTACAAATGTTGTTGTTGTTGTTGTTATGTGTCGTCGAGTCGTTTGCGACTCATAGCAACCCTATGTACAACAGCCCTAAACTCTAAACTGTGCTCTATCCCGTGCCAATCTCATTGCCTCTGACACACCCATCCTGATTACCCCAGTCACTGAATCAATCCACCTCATAGAGGGTCTTCCCCTCCTGCGCTGTCCCTCTACTCTACCCAGCATGAAGTCCCTCTCTAAAGATCTGTCTCTCCTTACAACATGTCCAAAGTATGTCAGATGAAGCCCCAGAATCCTTGCCTCCAAGGAGCAGCCTGGTTTAACCCTCTCTAGGATGAATCTGTTTGTTTTCTTGGCAGTCCATGGTGCATTCAATACTCTTCTCCAGCACCACAGCTCAAAGGCGTCAATTCTCCTTCTATCCTCCCTAGTCATTGTCCAACTCTCTGATGCATAACAAGTGATTGCAACAACCATGGCCTGTATCAGGCGTACCTTAGTCTCCAGAGAGACACAGTTGCTCTTGAGTACTTTAGAAAGGTCCCTAACCGCAGACTTTCCCATCGCAATACGTTTTTTTATTTCCTGGCTACTGATACCCTTTTAAAAAACATAGACACGTAGACCTCACAAGATGGAATACACTGAAATCAAATCAAATCTGTGGGAAGAGCCTGTAAAAAGATCATCTATCAGACGAAATCCAGGGACCAACTGTGGAAAGAGCTATAAGTTGTTATATGGAAGTTCAAATTGAAATGGAATGAAACTCAAAAATTGATTTTATGCATTTAACGCAAATGGCTAAAGACCAGATGAGTTGTGGAATAACAACAGAGACATCATAAATGAAGATATCAATTAAATAAAAAGACAGGAAAGAAAGAGAAGACCAAAATGGGTGTTAGAATGCATTCTGAAATTTGTCCTTGAATGGCAAGAAGCTAAAGTAAGGGTAAGGGGAAGAAATGGTGAAGTAAGATAGTGGAATGGATTTGAAAGGGCAATTTGAGACAACAAACCAAAGTATTAGAATGATATATTAACAGACATGAAGTTAGAAAACAAAAATAGAAGCATATTCTTGACATTTCTTAAGCTTAAAGAACTGAAGAACAATTTCGGTCCTTGAGTTTTAATATTGACTATTTCTATGAGCAAAGTATTAAATAATTCTGGAAATACCAAAAAAAGATAGAAGGAGTATAGTCATTAAACCAAAAAAGAACTGATTAATGGTCAATCATTTCAAAAGGTATCATATGATCAAAAAATAATGGCACTGAAAGAAGAAATTCAGGTAGCACTGAAGACAGTTGGGGTGGGGGGTGGGGTGGTAAATAAGGCTCCAGGAATTTAGAGAACACGAAATTGACGCCTTTCAATAAGTGCATGCAGCCCTGTACACACTCACTAGTCTGCACGGAAACATTTGGAAATGCAGCTACCTGGTCAATTGACTGACGAGATCCATTTTTCTTTTTAAAGAAAAATATGCTCATTTTTCTTTTTAAAGATTATGCAAAAGAATGTGGACTTTTTCAAATGTTATCACTAATATGAAGGAGCTCTGATGGCTTAGTGGCAAGACATTATGCTGCAATACTGAAGGTACTTGGTTTGAGGCCACCAGCTGCTCCATTGGAGACAGATGGGTAATCTCCTTTGTGATTAACTGCCTTTGAAAACCTTCTGGAGGGTCAGCTATGGGCCGGTTCCAACTCTGCAGTACTCAAAAACATTGTTAATATAACAAGTAAAGTCTTACTGAAGATTATTTAAAAATGGCTGCTATTGCTGATGTCAGAAATACCCTGACTGAGAGGATAAAATACTAGAAATATTAATTAATTCATTAATTTTTCAAAGACATCCTACTGTAACTATTATAATTCAATATAGGTGACATTGAAAATGATGATATTTTCAGAATGTATAATTATGTTTATTGAAACCTGTACAGATATCAAGAATCATTTGTTCAGAGACATGGTTTAATGTTAGGAAAGTTATGTTTCAAGATTATATATACTCTTACCATACCTGTTCAGTCTGCATGCTGAGACAATAATTTCAAATTTGTGTTATATAAGAAGAATGTGGTTTCAGGATTTAGGGAAGACTTGTTAACAATCTTAGATTTGCAGATTACACAACCTCACCAAAAGAAAACTTGAAGCACTTACTGATAAATAGAAAAGAATCTTCAATGTGGATTATGCCACTACATAAAGGAAACAAAGTTAAAAAACCAAAAGACCAATAAACAAAATTATGATAAATTAAGAGAAGATTGTAGATGAAGAGGATTTGGTTTGATTTGTATATGAAACCAATACTCATGAAAGTAGCAGTCAAGATGTGCAGTGATTTATTTTATAGGACAAACATACTGTCAAAAATCTTTGTAATGTGTTAATGAGCAAAGATGTCACTTTAGAGGTGAAGGTCCACCTGTCCAGGCTGTAGTATTTTTTAGTTTCTTGATATGCATGTGAAACTTTCTCACCTAATAAGGAAAACTTAAGAGGAACGGATGCCTTTTTACTATGGTTGTCAATGAAAAATATTTTACATACCATAGATTGCCAAAAGAGCAAGCAAATCCATTTTGTAGGAAGTGAAGCCAGAGTACTCCTTAGAAGGAAAGATGGTGAGATTTTATCTCACATTGGGCATGTTATCAGGATGAGTCAGTCTCTGGAAAAGGACATCATGCTTGTAAAAGTGGAGGGGGGTGAAAGTCCCCGATGAGACTAATTGACATGCCGACTGAAATAATGAGCTTGATCACAGCAGGGATTGTGAAGATGGCACAGATTCGTGCAGGGTTTGTGCTATTGTGCAACAGAGCTGCTATGATTTGGACTGACTCAAAGGCACCTAACAACAAACAACAAATTACCATGCCAGAAAAATGCAGAGTTCCATTTTCTTGTCAATGCAAATGTATTCAACTGCGTAGATATAACAAACCATGAATGCTAGTGCGCAGAATGGGAAACCCAGAGCACTTAACTTTGCTTATGCAGAAACTACACATAAACCAAGTTTTGTGCTTTGTTCTGTTGTGCATGGGGTGATCATGAGTCAGAGTGGATGGCCCCTGACCACAACAAGAAGTGTCTTCAGAAAGTTCGATGTAAAACTCCTGTGCTTTCATGGTTCGTTATTTTCACCATCATAAACGTTCATATGTCTATAGTTGCTCAAACAGGGTAGAGTACAATAGTAGATGTTCAATTGATGTTTATTTAAATCTTTGTGTTGTACTTATGAGGTAACTGCTCTGAGAAATCCACACAGTCCTTAGTCTGAGTGACCTCGTTTGCTAAAATGGGATGGGGGAGGAGGAGATGAGAACTATTTGACTGTGTAGTCTTTCAGGTGGTTAGTTTTCAGGCTTAAGTGATTTGTACTAGTTGTTTAGGTAGATGCCTTCCCTTTCTCATTTGTCCTTTTATGACCTCCCAAAGCTTTTCATCTTTTAAATAGAACTGTTTTCCAATGGGGGAGGGGGGAGACTTTCCTCCCATAATAAATCAGTCAGTCCATTCTGCAAGAAATTGAGAGCAAGAATGTGACTCATACTTATTTTCTCCTTCATTTAGTGTCATCTAGTGAATAGTGTATTTAGAGAGAGAAAGAAGGAAAAGGGAGCTGAGAAACACAGATCTAGTCTGTGGTAGGCATTGTGATGATGTCTAAAGATAAAGTAACAAGCAAATCTGACTTACTCTTTCACTTCAAGAGGCTTCTAAGCTACTAAGGAAAATAGTAAAATGACACCTGAAACTATGAGTGCTTTGATTCAAGGAGAGTCAACATGCTCCTTAGAATATTTCATGCCACAGACGTGTAAGTATTGGGATGCCAAGGACAGCATGGCTGGTTGTACTAAATGAAACAGACTCAGCATAAGGTAGAGTACAAACTACAAAGTGTCAAGAAATGTGTCTGATGAAGTGAGATTGGCAGATCAAGAGAGTTCTTTTAAAGTGTTGAAGATTGTGTATTTTATTCTGGCAGCAATCAAATGAGATAGTGGCCTAATCAAGATTTCTCAGTCACTTTATTTTTAACTACTTAAGGAAGTAAAACAACATGCTGAATGCAAAATGGCTTTTTCAAAAGCAGTTCCTTTTTTCAAAAAAAGGGGATTTCAGAATGTTGATGATGTTGTTGATTGCCTTCGAATTGAGCAAGACTCATAGCGACCCTGTGAGCAAAAGCCTTGAAGTCCCTCTACAAATATCAACATTTATCAAAGTTCATAGAGTTTCTGGAGGTATGCTATTTAGGAAGTGAATGCCACTCCTGCTTCCAAACCTGTCATAGTAATTTATTGGTTTTGTGTGTAACTGTGTCACTTGCGATGTGTAGTGACCCTATGTACAACAGCTCTAAAGCCTTCCCTGTCCTGAGCCAGTCTCACTAACTCCTACACACCAACCCCCCATTGTCCCAGTTACTGTATCAATGCATTTCATTTGGAGTCTTCCTCTCCTGTGCTGTTCTACCACCCTTCTGAGCAGGATGTCCTTCTCCAAGGATCGGTCTCTCCTGGCCACGTGCCCAAAGTAAGTGAGGCAGAGCTTCAAAACATTAGCCTCCAAGGAAAGACTTGGTTTCACACTCTCCAAGACAGACCTATTTGTTTTCTTGGCAGTCCATGGTATGTTCAAGACTCTTGTCCAGCACCCAACTCAACGGCATCTATTCTTCTGTCATCCTTAGTCAATTGTCCAACTCTCTGAAGCATAACAAGTAATAGAGAAGACTGTGGCCTGTGCACCTTTGTATCTAGACTGACACTGTTGCTCTTCAGCACCCTGGAGGGGTCCATGACAGCAGGTTTTCCCAATGCAATTAGTCTTCTAATTTCCTGACTGCTGGTGTCAAGAGTGTTGATTGTGGATCCGAGCAAGCTGTAATTGTTAACAACCTCAATCTCTTCTCCATCTAATACGGTGCTGCGAATTGGTCCAGTGGTGAGAATCTTTGTCTTCTTGATGTTGAGCCTCCATCTATATTGAAGACTATAGTCCTTGACCTTTTGCAGCAAGTGCTTCAGGTCCAACAAGCTCAGTTTCAGTGAACAAAGTTGTGTCATCTGCATATCTTATGATGTTAATGAGTCTTCCTCCAATCCTGATGCCACACTCCTCCTCATAAAGTCCTGCTTCCTGAATGATCTGTTCTGCATACAGATTGAAAAGGTGTGGGGACAAGTTGCATCCCAAACACACTCCCTTCCTTATTTTGAACCATGCAGTGTTTCCTTGCTCTATTCTAAGGGCTGCTTCTTGGCCCAAATATAGGTTCATATAAGCATGAACAAGTGCTCTGAGATTCCCATTTCCCTCAAGGTTAGTCACAATGTACTGTGATCAACATAATCAACTGCCTTTGCATAGTCAATGAAACACAGATAGACATTCTTCTGGTACTCTCTGCTTAGTGCCAAGATCCACTCGAAATTGGCAATAATGTCCCTAGTGCCATGACCTCTTCTAAGCCCAGCCTGTATTTTTGGTAGTTCTCTGTCAATGTACTGTTCAAGTCTTTTCTGGATAATCTCCAGCAGGATTTTACTATTGTGTGATATCAGTTGAAGAAATCAAGTTAAATGTAGATTTGAAACAGGAGAGCTAGACAATTATTGATAAGAACTCTTGCTAGGAAAGTGGCAGGTCCAAGGTCTCCAAATCATTTCTTAACCTATTCTATGATTATTTCATTATTGACTTCATTTTGGTAGTGGCTAAATGGTAAAGGGTAAAAAATCCCTTTGAGTAGTTAAAAAAGAGAGAAAGAAGTAAATACATGAGTGATAGAGTTTTACTTATTTCCCCCCATCAGCTTCCTGAGTGCTTGATTTTAGCCAAAGCACAGTATTTTTTATGCCATGGAGATTCACAGATGTTCTGCTTTGAGTTCCATCCTCAATCCATGTTGGAAATACAACAGTGTTTATTTTTATAAACACATATGGCTTTCTGTTTGCATACAATAATATCTGTTATATAGGGACATCTAAGTAGTCATTCACAACATGACTATACTACTAAAAACAGATATTCACCACTGTTGGGTTTTTAGAGATAATTTCAGCCAAAGAAAGGTATTTTATAAAATGCCATTCTCTGACAATTCCCATTCTTGATATAGCCAGACTGAGAATGATTTTCTTGTTGTTTATTTTTGTGTGTGTGTGTGTACTTGCTAAAGTGACTAGTTGAACAGTGCACAAATTGGTATGATAGATAATAATGGAGAGTAGTTTCATTTATACCAGATCATAGTTTTCTCTAACATTAGACTTTAAACTTAAACAAAGGTAAAAACCTGGTTTATTTTTTAAAACACATTTGACACCTTAAAAGGAAAGTTTTGCCTGCTTCTGTATTGTTACCTAACAAGTAGTGGCTTACTTTTCAAAATTAACTAATTGTTCAGAACTTTCTCTTGGACTGACTTTTCCAGGTCAATTAATGCCTCATTTATGTCCCCAATGTATCTTTCACAGACATTGACTGTATTAATTGTTAAGATGTTGTTACCTATATTTATACCTACTTTGTATTTTTTATTGCATTGTAAGCTTCTTGAGAATGGTGTGTCAAATGCCAGAAGATGTGCTACAGGATAAGAATTTTTAGAATTTATAAGAAATAAAACAAAAGGCACTGCCTCAAGTTGATCTGGACTTACAGTGATCCTTTAGGACAGAATAACTCTGCCTAAATGGGTTTCAAGTCTGTTAATCTTTATAGAAGCAGAATGCCTCATCTTTCTCTAGAAAAGTGTCTGTTGGTGTTAGGTTCCAACTGCTAACTAGTTAGAATCTGACTGCTTTTACAGACAGCAACACTAGGACTCCTTTCAAACTTTCTAGGTCATAACAATTACCTGGGAGCATTGGTTTAAAATTAACAATCTTGGCCATTATTCCTTTGGATTCTAGTTCAGCAGATCTGAGACATGACTCAGAAACCTTCCTTTCTATCAACATCTCTGATGTTTCTTCTGCTATGCTTGAGAACAAAAAATTAAGTTATTTACTCCAATACTGCATGTTGTTCTTATATATCATCCAGTCAGAGCCAACCCATAGCTGACCCTCCAGTGGGTTTTCAGAGGCAGTTAATCACTCTAGAGGAGATTTTCTATTTTTCTCCTGCATCGCAGCTGGTGGTTTTGAACTATGTGCCTTCAGGATCACAAGACAGCTTCTTACCACTAGGCCACCAGAGCACCCTATAATTCTACATACATATAAAAACACACACACTCACACATGCTCAGTTTAAAGTTTAATTGCCCCCCACCTTGAGAATTCCCACAATGACAAGGGAGTTAACTGTTTTATATCAGTCTATTAACTGATTTTTCTCATGGGTTCAGGTTTTGTGTTTGTTTTCTTTTTAATTTCTATTATCTTTTTAAAGTTTTCTATCAAAAGATAACTTTTTAAAAAATTCACAAAGTTATTGTGTCTTTCCTTTCAAGATGAGTGTTAATTTATTTCATTGCGTTACATGATCTGTTCTTTGGGTCTTCCATTGTACTTAAGCATAAATACATTTTAATGCCTCATAATGAACTACTCTTTATTTTTTTTCACCAAAGAAGTTATTGGATTGAGATATTAAGAAAGAAACTTGAAGGAGAGAAGATTCTATTATTTTGAAGTAATCAGTTTCCAGCATGACCTTTGGATGGATAGCTCTGGATTGCTAAGACTTTCAACAGATATGTTACTTTAACATATTAAATTCTCAAGGTGACTGTCAAGTAATAAATATTTATAAATCCATAATGATTATTGCTTACTTTAACTCTTAAGTAAGTAATTAATTACTTAATAAGTAATAAGGCTTCCTATTTAAAAACTCTTTTGTTCAGCAGCTTGGGGCTGGAATCCATTTATTAAAAAAAAATTTTACTAATTTATTTATAAAATTCAAATACAAATTAGAACAAATTCTTTCAGTTTCCCTCACCCCGCATCCTTCAAATTGTACAACCCAATGATTAATCCCTTCTTCCCCCTGTACATCCACATCCCTCTGCTTCCAGCCTCTCCCACCCCTCCTGGATCCTTATAGTCATTCTACAATAACAGTCTTATACAATATATATCCTTGTGGGACTGAGTTAGTTCACTCAGCATAATGCTCTCCAGTCCCTCCCAAGTTAGGTAATAACTTACAAATTTATTGCTCCTGCATGCTGCATGTTATTCCGTTGTGTGAATGTACCACAATTTCTCAATCCATTCATTTGTGGTTGGACATTTGGACTGTTCCCATTTTCTTGCGATGGTGAATAATGCTGCTATGAACATTGGTGTACAAATCTCAGGTCATGCCTCAGTTCTCATATTCCCAGAGTATATCCCAAGAAGTACAATAGCCGCATCATCTGGGATTTCTATGTTCAGCTTTTTGAGGAATCATCAAACTGCCTTCCAGAATGGTTGCACCATTTTACAATCCAACCAACAATGTATATCCTTTCCAACATCTATTACTTGCTGCCCTGTTAAACTGTGTCACTCTTACTGGAGTGAGATGGTACCACATTGTGGTTTTGATTTGTGTCTCTCTTATTGCCAGTGGTTTGGAACATTTCTTCATGTGTCCTCTGCACAAAGTATTTCCATGTCTTTTACCCATTTTGTAATTGGATTATCAGGCCCAGGAGTATTGGCAGGAGCTGGGTTCTCCAGAACCTTGTTGGCTGGAATTGGTTGGCATGAGGGTGGAATGTTGATTTGCTAAGGGGAGTGAGATGAAGTGATAAGGCCTCCTATTTAAAAACCCTTTTAGTTGGCAGCATGGGACTGGAATCCATTTTGAAAGCCATATGCAGGAGCCGGGTTTTACAGAAGCTTGTTATGCTACCAAGTCAAAGGTGAATGATTTTAATCTGTGGCCCTCAGGACTGGTTCAAATTGTTTTTGGTCAAACATTCTTCTACAGACATTCAGATGGCAGGGGAAGAAGAACAAACTGGGGAGGAGTGTGGAGAAAATAGTGCAACAATGAATGAATGAAAACCCAAAATCTCTGTAAATGTTCATTAAAACTAATAAAATTTAATAATAATAATAAAAAAAAACAACATTCTTCTAAGTGGTATAGCACTGGTCTCTCCATTTTGCTGTACAGAGGTAACACGTGCTTGTTGTGATACTAAACACTGTGACCATGATGTGCCAAAATTGATAATGGTTACCCATGGGGGACAGTGTTTGATGGAGCTTCTCAATTAAAACAAGCTTAGAAACAGGAATAGCATCCACTTCTGAAATGGCTTGCCTCCAGAAACTCTATGAACATGGAGAAACAGTGAAATTTATACAAGTGTTTATGTATTTCGCTCATAGGGTGTCTATGAGTCCTCTACAACTCAATGGCACTTAACAACAGCATTAATTAATTTCATAAGGTCTTGTGTTCATGGAGTTGCTATGAGTCATGCTCAACTTGACGGCAATCTATAACAACAACAATATTACCAAATTAATGTATAATTTAAAAATACATACTAGACATTTTTTTATACGTGGATACATTTTATCCCATTATGAAATTGGCATTATGTGCTGGGATTTTTTATCTGATTTGACGTTCCATTCCTCCCCCCCCCCATTTATCTGATTTTATATTACAGACAGGGAAGAGATGGATCGATTCTGTGACTGGAGCGGTGGGAATGAGTGTGTTTGAGATGGCTAGGTTGGCACAGGATAGAACAGCATTTAGAGCTCTTGTACGTAGGGTCGCTATGAGTTGCAAGCGACTCAATGGCACATAACAACAACAACATGTTATTATTAGAAGCTGCTGAGTTGGTTCAGCAGAACAAGTTCCTTCTTATTTCTGTGCTATCCTTACAATTGCTGCTGTACTCTCGCACAATCTTGCAGCCACTATTTAAACCCATCTTGTTGAAGATCTTCTTCATTTTTCACTGAATTACTTTTTCAGGGACTGACCCGCCTCATAATATTCTCAAAGAGTATAGGCCAAGTCACCTAATCTTCATCTCCAAGGAACATCATGATTTTACTTCTTTCAAGACCAATTTTTCACTCTGGGGAAAGAATATCTATGGTAAGTGCAATATTCTTCACCAATAAAATACAAAAGCCTTAAATCTTATTTGTTCCTTCTCATTAATTTTTCAGCTTTCACATGCATGTAGGGTAACTGAAAATGCCATGACTAAGGCCAGGCATACCTTACTCTTAAAAATGGCATCTTTAATCTTAAGTACTTTAAAGAGTTCTTCTGCAGTGGATTTGCTCATGTCATGACTAAAGCCAGACATACCTAAATCTTCAAAATTGCATCCTTAATCTTTAGAACTTTAAAGAAGTCTTTGTCATGGATTTGTTCAATGATTCTATTGATTTCTTGTTTACTGCTTCCATGAGTGTTAATGTGGATCCAAGTAAAGTGAAATCATCAACGCTACTCCTTCCTCTGTTTATCATGACTTGTTTATTTGTCCAGTTGTGAGGATGTTTTTATTCTTCTGGATGAAGTGTGATTCAATACATCTTTCATCTTCAGTAATAAAAATGTCAAGTTGTCATTATTTTCTGGAAGCAAGATTTTTCATCTGTATATTGCAGGTTGTTGATGAGTTTTCCTCTAATCCACATTTTTTTCTTTCTTTTATATTCTGGCTTCTTGAATTATTTGTTCAGCATATAACTTGAATATGTATGGTTAAAGGCTCCAGCACTGATGCACACCTTTCTTGATTATAAACCACACAAGAATCCCTTGTTTATTCTAGCAATTACTTCTTGGTCCCATGCACATTTTCTTACTTTTACTAACAGTGATGTTTTAATTTTGAAAATAAAAATTTTAGAATTAATTTTTCCCAATATTTATCCATTAATTATTTTTTTCCTGGAACTATACTGAGAGTTTCCTATTGAAGACAATATAGTGTAAGGTGGCAGGTATGTGTATAAACAACTGCTGAGCAATTAAAACATCCTTCCACTACCAACTGTGGCATAATTTTAAGTGTGACACAAACAAAATTTTTATTCATATCACCCTCTATTTCTAAGAAGAATACTGTGCTGTAGAACAAAAAAAGGTGTGGGTTTTTTTAAAAAAAATCATGTTAATATGCAGATAAGAAGATAATCTTGTTGAACTCAGTAGTTATTTTCACTTTTCTATACTTATTATAGTAAACATAAAACTTACTTCTATTTTTTAATTCCAATTTCACCTTTCTCACAACTCTTTGGAATATTTTCTAAAAGATGAAAGACACTAATATTTAAATTACTAAAAGCATCATTGCAAGGCAGAATGTCTTAATTAAATTTTCCTTTCTATCAAAATGTCTTTTATCTCTGTAGCTATCTTTTAAAACTCTTGGAGGAAGATGGAGCTCTTCTCTTTCTTCATTCTAATCTCTCTACCTGTACCATGAATCTCGGATTTCTTGCAACATGCTCTCATATTCACATCAACTTCCTATTTTTACCCATTTGCAAACTTTCGATTTATAGGCTTGATTTTAATAGCTTTCCTAGGGACTTTTAAAATTTATTTCCCCCTCCCTCTTTCTTGTTCCTGAATTATCTGGCTATAGCTTCAAATCTAAAATAGCAATATTATCCTATCCTTTAAATTCATGTAATGAAAGAGAAAAATGAATTTCTCTCTAATGATTCTTTCCCCTCCTTCTTCCTCTATCCTTTTAGGGATCTGGCTGTATCCATTAGGACTACTCTCTTGGATATTCATCTTTTCTGTCTCTTTCTCTAAGTTTCCTGATGCCAGCATTTGAACATGCTTAATTTTTCAGTCTTAAAAGCAAATAAAGTGAGAAACTAGCAAGCATTTTCCTCCAAAAAGCTTCTATAATCAGTTTTCCTTTTCACCACAGAAGTTCTTTACCAATTTATCTATGCTGACTTCACCTATTCTTTCTTTTCAAATCAACTTGGTTTTCAAACATCAAAAATGTGCTTCTTATCCCATGCATTGGAAGCAGAAATGGCATCTACTTGCAGAAATGGCATCCACTTCCTAAATAACATGCCTCCAGAAACTGTATAAACGTTGATAAATGTTGATAGTTGTAGAGGGGCTTCAGGCCTTTTGTTCATGGGGTCGCTATGAGTTGTGCTCGACTCGAAGGCAATCAACAACTACAACATCCCATACATTGCTGTAAAATGGCACCTTTTGTGTTGGTAACCAAATACATCTCAATTACTATAATCTGACGTTTTTCAGTTCTTTTACTTGATCTTTTAAAGATAATGAGTACTATTGAATTTTCCGTCTTGGAGTGATATATGATAGTGTGGATTTATAATTCATCAAATATTAATTTCTAATCCCGCAGTGGATAAGTATACTGTTGTACAAAATGATGCTGAACTATGACATATGACTTCTTTCCCCAGGGTAATAGCAGTGAATATAACCCATGCAGAGGTACTAATAAACAACCGCAATTTACTTTGGCTTTTAAAATTTTGCCTTGAAAAGCAAATATGCTGCAAATTTACTGATTCAAGGTAAATATGGAGACATAAGTAGATGTGAAATCATTAAAATTTAGACACAGCCTAACTAACCCTATGCTGAAATATCCATAAACAAGAAAAAAATAATGCTTCTTACAATTCAATGAGTTTTGCGATGCTTTTGCAGTGTTATTGGACAAGACCTGACTGATTTAACTCAATTTCTTTGGCTTCCCCACCCCACATCTTATTGCCTTTCTATTTTTTTGAAGTCTCAGCAACCTTTCTAATATTTCTTCCTCTGCTTATCTTTAAAATATTGAAATTTCAAAATTTTCTATAAAATTATTTTATCTCTGCTTTTGCAGTGTTATTGGACAAGACCTGACTGATTTAACTCAATTTCTTTGGCTTCCCCACCCCACATCTTATTGTCTTTCTATTTTTTTGAAGTCTCAGCAACCTTTCTAATATTTCTTTCTCTGCTTATCTTTTAAATATTGAAATTTCAAAATTTTCTATAAAATTATTTTATCTCAGTTTGTACACACTTATGATTAGATCTTATTGCCAAAGATCTGCTTGAGTAGCATCTATTTGTATATCGATAACTTACATAACTTTGACTGCAGACCATCTTGTCAAAATGCACTGGTTTTACAAACATCTCAGACTCAATTTCTTGAAGAGTCAAGTCACTATTTCCCCACCAGACATAATATACTCAATCACTAGAAAGAAAAAGAATTAAATATTTCTGTATCATCAATATCATTAGAATAATTATTATATAGCTCATAAATTGTATTGAATTCTTACTTTATGCTTTTATATAACTTATCTGATCCAGTCTGCATAAATTACATAATATTATTTCTCTTTTTCAATGAGGGAAATGCAGCTCCATGAAATTAAACAGCCTGCCTGCCATAATTACGAGTGAAAGGTTGAACCAGGTCAAAATCTGAAGGATATCTTCGTATTACCTTAACCACACACTCCAGACTTATCTATAAAACTCTATGGGCTGATTATTAATCTAGCTTTTAGGGTCAAAGACTTCTCAAGGATCTCATATTTCATCTAACATTAACTATCACTACTTCTTAAACAGAACTTCATGCTATCTCCCAAACCACATACATTATGACTCATGTGTTTTTATTCATTATAAATAATGGAACCTAGCAACTCTAAAAGAGCTTGGTGGCTTAGTGAAAATGAATTGTGTTGTCAATCCAGACATTGTTGTTGTTGTTATGCACTGTTGAATCACCTGTGTGATCCATAGCGACCCTATGTATAGCAGCTCTGAATTCTGACCTGTCCTGAGCCCGTTTCGTGAATTCTGACACACCAATCCCCATTGCCCCTGTCACCGTGTCAATCCACTTCATCTGAGGTCTTCCTCTCCTGTGCTGTCCCTCCACCTTTCCAAACATGATGTCCTTCTCCAAGGACAAGTCTTTCCTGGCCACATGCTCAAAGTATGTGAGAAGAAGCTTCAAAATCCTAGGCTTTAAGGGGAAACTTGGTTTCACCCTCTCCAAGACAGACCTAATTGTTTCCTTGGAAGTCCATGGTATGTTCAAGACTCTTTTCCAGCACCACAATTTGAAGACATTGATTCTTCTTCTGTCATCCTTAGTCATTGAACATGCAAACAAGATGCATTAATAATAGTGGGTGACTGGAATGCAAAAATTGGGAAACAAGACGAAGGATCAGTAGTTGGAAAATATGGCATTAGTGACAGAAATGAGACTGGGGATAGAATGACAGAATTCTGTAAGATCAATGATTTATTCACAGAAATATATTTTATAAGTAACATAAACACAGACAATACACATGGATTTCACCTTATGGGATGCTGAGGAATCAGGTTTACATCTGTGGAAAGAATCGTTGGAGAAGTTCAATATCAGCAGTGAAAACTAGGCCAGGTACAGATTGTGAAGGAGACCACTAACTACTCATATGCAAGTTCAAATTAAAGCTAAAGAAGGTT
>NW_006399815.1:12237266-12246734 GCF_000299155.1 Elephantulus edwardii | reverse complement strand
TTATGAATGGGTTGATCCTGATCTGATGGTACACAACAACAATAACAACGGTATTCTATGGTTATATTTTAGCAGAAACAGCCACAGAATGAAGGATATCATTGATGATATCAGAGAAATCTTATGTGGAGAACAGAAAATACAAAAAAGATGTTTACTTGTGTTTTTTAACTATGCAAAGGAATTTGACTGTGTAGATCATAGCAAAGTGTGGATAACATTAAAAAAAATGAGAATCTTAGAACACTAAATTTTGCTCATGTGAAACCTTAACTAAACCAAGAAGAAGTTTTCTGAAGAGAACAAGTAATACTACTTGGTTTAAAATAAGGGAAAATTAGTGTCAGATTTGGATCACTTCTCCATGCCTTTTTAATCTGTATACTGAGCAAATAATTCAAGAAGCTGGACTATATAACAAGAATGTTGCATCAGGATTGGAGGAAGTCATCAGTATTCTGTATTATGTAGATGACACAGCCTTGCTTGTTGAGAGTGAAATAGACTTGAAGTACTTACTGATGAAAAAAAAACACACCCAAAACCCCACACAAAAAAGGCAGGCTTCAGTATGGATTACACCTCAACATCGAGGAAAAAACCCTCACCACTGGACCAATAGGTAATATCATGATAACTTGAGAAAAGATTGATGTTATCAACCATTTCATTGTTTTTGGATTCATAATCCAGCCATGGTATTAGTAGTAAGGAAATCTCCAAAGTGCTAAAGAAAAACAATGCCAGATTAAAGACAAAGGTGTGCCTGATACAAGAAAAGATGTTTTTAATTGCTTCCTATACATCTGAAATTGGCCAATAAACACTGACTTTTGGCCAATGACTGAAGAAGGATCGATTCCTTTGAATTGTGGTGTTAATGAAGAATACAGAATATACCACGAACTCTGAAAAGAACAAATAGATGCGTCTTGAAAGAGGCATATCAGGATACTCCTTAGAGGCAAAGATGGTAAAAATTGTGAAATTTCATCTCACATACTTTGGATAAGTTGTCAGAAGGAACCAGTAGTTAGGAGAAGAAGGAGAAGGAGAAGGGAAAGGAGAAGGAAGAAGAGGAGGAGGAGGAAGAGGAGGAGGATGATGATGGTGAGGAGGAGGAGGAGGAGGAGAAGGAAGAGGAGGAACCAGTAGTTAGAAAAATACGTGCTTGGAAAAACAGAGGGTCAAAAAAGAAAGATCTTCAGTAGGTTTGACCAGTGACTGCAACAATGGTCTTGAATATGGAGAAGACTATGAGAATGGTCCAGGGGAGGATAAGATTCCAATCCATTTCAATCATAGCGTCTCTGTGAGTTGACTTAGTGGCACCTACCAACAACAAATCAAGTAAGAATATAGCTTAAAATGATTTAGTAGTTTTTAATTTTATTATGTTAATTTCCCCTTGATAACTTGGTGTTTCAGTTCTGTTTTTCTCTGCAAGCCTAGTCTGGAGGAAGTTACACAGATAATCCAAAGGCAGCATCTCTTTAGTTATTCAAATCCGCTAATCAGTTTGAAGGGAAAAGATAGGAAATATTCATTGCAATTTACAATCTCTGAAGACTTGTTGGAGGGTCATCCCTGAGTCAGTTCTGACTCAAGCACAATGAGCTGAGTTTTAAAAACATTTATATGAAATTATACAAAATGTGGGGATTGCTCAGCAAAGTTTTATACATTTTAGGGCTTTGATAAATGGAAGTGGTATAAAGGCATGTCCTACTTAATTTCATTATGTATTTATTGTTTTAAAAAAGGCACACTAAGCTCAACTTTTAACTGAAAAATGAGTGGTTAAAATGGAAAATGGAAAAGGTGGCTTACAGAAAAATGCCATGATCTCCTCCATAAAGATTTCTGCCCTAGAAATAACTTTAGGTCATTATCCCATGTTTCTAATTTTGTGTGGATCAGAAAGAACTTGATGGCAATAAGGTTGGATGTTTTGGGGTTTGTGTCTTTAAGAAAAATCTCTTAAAGCTCAGGTGGGAAATATCAGTATTCAGGAAAAGTACTGAGGTACTTGGTATGCACATAATAAAACTAACAAAAATATATAAAATGTACAACCAAAAATACTTGAGCTTTGGTTACCATAAAAACTGCGGAGTGAAGACTTTTGTTTCCATGGTTATTGGTTTAGTACTCAAGGTCCTGTGTCCTCTCTCAGTAGTAATTAGGATTGTTGTAATCATGACTAAAATGTCTTTCTTCTTGAATACTTGAATAGTCGGAGATAAGAATCTTTAAGAAGTGATTAATGAGACTTAAATAGTAAAAGATGAGAGTGGTTTTCTATTATGTGAAATTAGAATGTTACTAAAAAATTCTGGCCTTCACATATGTGATGTAGTCTAAATATGTTGTTGTTAGGAGTCTTTGAGTTGACGTCAACTCAAAGCAACTCTATGAATAACAGATTGACACCTCAATCAATTTAGTGCCAAAGTCATGATCACCACTTTGCTCAACCAATTATTGTGTTCATTATGTCAATCCATCTTTTTGAGTGTCTTTCTTTTTCAGTTTCTTTACCTTTCCAAGCATGATGGGTTTCCCAACCGCTCAAGGACTGGTTGCTGCTGACAATAAGCTCAAAGTATAGGAGTCAAAAGTTTCACAATCCTTGCCTCTAAAGAGCACTCTTTGCATCTCTTCAAAGACAGACTTGTTTATTTGTTGGCTAGCCCATGGGACATTTGGTTCTCTTCTTCAACACCATAATTCAAAGGCTCCTATTCTTCTTTTGTAGTTCTTATTCCTGCCCAAAAGTTCAGATGACTAAAAGCAATTGAAAATGCCATGGCTTGAATCAGGTGCACATTACTCTTTAAACTGACACCCTTGCTGTTTAACTTTGGATGTGTCCTTGACAACAGATTTTTCTGCACTGCAGCTTTTGATTTCTTGACCACTGTTACCATAAATATTGATTGTGGATACAAGTAAGATTAGATGGTTGATAACTTCAATCTTTTCTCCATTTATCATGTTTGTCTTTTGGTTTAATTTTCAGGATTTTTGTTTTCTTGATTTTCAAATGATCTGTGTTGAGCTCTGTAATCTTTGATCTTCTACAGTAAGTGTTTTATGTCTTCTTTAATTTCTTCAAGCAAGGCTCTGCCATTTACATATTTCAGGTTGTTTCTGAGTGTTCTTCCAATCCTGGTGCCACATTCCTCATATAGTCTAGCTTTTTAAATTATTTGCTCAGCATACAGATTAAATAAATATGGAAAAAGGATACCAACTGATGCACACCTTTACTGATTTTAAACCATGCAGTGTTCCCTTGTTCTGTTTGGACAACAGTTTTTTGGCCGTGTTAAGCTTTTACATGAGCACAATTAAATGTTCTGGTATTTCTGTTTTATTCAATGTTATTAATAGTCAAATTCTTATGCATAATCATTGAAACAAAAGTAAACATCTTATGGAATTCTCTGCTATCACTTAAGATCCATCTGACACTAGCAATGATATCCATTATGCCATGGCTTTTTCTGAATTCAGCTTGACTTTTTTTTTTACAGTTCCTTCTTACTACACTGTTCTAGACTTTGTTTTTATTTTTTCCCCCCTTTTAAAATTTTATACCAGCTTATGTACAAAATTCATATACATTGTGTTTCACACATTCCTTCATTCACATTGTGTGTCATAAGATCATTTCTACACATTGTCTTTTATAAGATTAACACACTACTATGTGGATAATAGTCTTCAACAAGATTTAGCTTGCATATGATATTAGTGATATTGTCCAGTAATTTTTAGACTGTTGCATCACGCTTATTTTTTTGTATGGGAACAAATGCAGATAGATACCTTCTAGTCTGTTGGCCAGGGAGCTATCTTTAAAATGTTTTGGCATAAACCTATGAGCATGTCTGGGCCTACATCTGTTTGCTGAAATACCTTATTTGGTATTCCTTCAGTTCCTGGAACTTTGGGGTTTTTGTTGGTGTTTTTTTTGTTTTTTTTCCAGTGAAGTTTAATGTAGCTTGGATATCTTCCTTCAGTACTGTTGGTTCTCATTTACACGCAGTTCCTAAAATGGTTCAGTTATGACCGATTTATTTTGGTACAAAGGCTCTGTGTATTCTTTCCATTTATTGATGCTTTCTGTATCACTTAATGTTTGGTCCATAGAATCTCTTAGTATTTTAATTTGGGGCTTTAGTTTGTTCTTTAGTTCTTTCAGCATGAAAAATACCTAGCATGTTTGAGAAGAAAACAAAGTCAATATAGAAAATTTTAAAGTACCAGTTGTTTATCCCCCCCCCTTATTCTCTATAACTGATATTCTGTAATTATCATGAACTCTGGTGGTGTAGTCTGTAGGGAGTAGTACTGCTGACACAAAGTTAGTGCCGCTTACGTGGTTTGAATCCACAAGCTGCTTTGCAGGAGCTAGATGGTTAGTCTTCTCCTGAGCAATTTATAGCCTCTGAAAACCCACTGGAGGGACAGTTGTGAGTCAGTGAAGACTTGACAATGACTTACTAATTATAAAGACCTCTGAAAATTAATGACATATGGTCTGTTTACAACTTACTCATAGAGAAATACATTACGGATGTCAGCACTAAAAAAATATATTTTAATCTTTGGTATTTTCAAGAAATTACTGCAATCTGGAAAATTAAAACCAAAAAGAAGCAGAACTCTTAGAATCATTGTAGGACAGGTTTGAAAATGAATAGTTTGAGGCTAGGGTAGATATAAAAAGTGGGGCAACCCCTCAAACTCATTGTCAAGGAGTCAGAATTGACTCATTGCTGGCATTCAGGCAGGTTTTCTTTTTTTTAGTTTTATTTTTTATTATTATTTTTGTGTGTGTGTACCATCAAATCAGATCTGACTGGTACAGGAGGAGATTGTCCCTCCTTCTCCAGCAGAGCATCTGATGGATTTGAACCACGTACCTCTGGGGTTGCCGTGCCGCCTCTTGCCACTTGGCCACTAGAGCTCCCTCGAGGCAGGTTTTTTTCAAGGCTGTAAATTGCTTGGGGAGAGACTACCTATTATTTTACTTCTTGTAGTGTTCATGGATTTGAACTACTTGCTTTTGGTTAGGCAGCACAACTTTTTACCCATTAGCCACCAGACCTTCCTCTGTAGGGCTCAGTGATTGTAAAATCTTACACGAAGGATCACACATTTCTGAATTTATTGTGCCCCCTTCTTCCCTGCATGCATCATCACAACACTGGTCACTAATGAAATTACATTGTTCATCATTATTACAAAGTATAAAGTTGCAGTATGATATCTACTTGCTAGTTGTCATTCAGGTATTTTAATCTCTTGAATCTTCTCAGCAGAATGTGCTATTTATAGTTTGTTTCCAAGAATCACAGTTTATTTTGCAGATTTAATAAAT
The DNA here is from genome assembly GCF_000299155.1 of Elephantulus edwardii. Taxonomy (NCBI): domain Eukaryota; kingdom Metazoa; phylum Chordata; class Mammalia; order Macroscelidea; family Macroscelididae; genus Elephantulus; species Elephantulus edwardii. The sequence goes on along the minus strand of NW_006399815.1, from coordinate 12,241,342 downwards.
TATGAACTAGTTATTTTAGATCAATTTTGTCAAGAATGCTGTTAATATGAATTCCTTTACAGGTCCTAAATAGGTATTTATCAGAAAGCAACTTAAAATCTGCAGTTTAATTTCAGCATTTTTAAAAGTGAGTGTGTCATATTAACATTCTGCAGGGTTTGCAAGTGTTGGATTTTACACTATTCAGCTCCCAAGGGTTTCTGAGGGCCTGGGGACCTGCTAAAACAGAATATGACTTCAGTATTAAGCTCAATATTCTATATGCTATCCACTTACTCTGATATAGCCCACAAGTGTTTTGTTTCTTACAAAAGAGGTAAATATTGATCCTTTCAGAGCACAACCTCATCCAGTATTTGTGGCCATTCTGTTGCCAAATGAAGAAATTCCTTATGCATGAAAATTATTCTATATGCATGTTGTGGAGAAGATGAATGAAGAAAGGATGAGATGAGAATACATAACATCATGGATTAAGAAGTGAATTTTCTTTTTCTGCTTTAAATAGCCTCTAAGTCAGTGACTCTCCAACATAAATATCACTGGAGTAGCTTGTTAAAACAGACCAATGGACCTACTCTGAAAGACCAATTACATAGTTTTGGAGTGGGAATGATAATTTGCATTTTAAAAAGCAACACCTTCTAGATGACGCTGATGTTGCCAGTTTGAGCAACAATTTTTATAGCATTTTCTAAGTCTCAGGAGCACTGGCAGAGAGTGTAGGAAGGGGTTGGCTGCTAACTGACAAAGCAGTGGTTCAAAATCACCAGTTTCTCTGCAGGAGAGTGACGTGACAGTTAGCTTCCTTATGAAAGATTGACAGCTTTGTAAACATCATGAGGCAGTTCTACCTTGTCCTAGCACTGTGAGTTCAGATTGATTCGCTGGCTGTGGGGTTTGCTTGGGGGGTTTGACTTTAGCTTTGTTCCTAAGATTTCTTTGCTAGCTAATACCTTTTGCTTTCAGAATATGAACAAACTGTGAGTATCAAATGATGGAAGAGAATAATAAAATAACATGGTTTGTTGTATAGGACAATGCTATCCTATCAGGATTCCTTGCTTTGATTTAATATCATTAACATGTTCTCTCCTAACCACTGCAAAACCACAAAAGCAATCTTCCACAGCCTGATCTGATTATCCCTGTGTGGGAGAAAATATTGACATTCCTGTTGCTTTTGAGAAATAGATATGTTCAGGTCTCAAGTTTTATTACAGTCGAGCCTGAGGGGAGCACGTAGAACAGTCCTCTAGCTTTCTCATTAAAACTGAAGTCAGACCTCTTATAGTCTATCAGAGTTAGAACATAATGTAAATAAAGTCATTGATGAGAGTGCATGTAATTTGACATGGTCCATGACTAGTCAATGTGCTGGTGAGATAAGGAATTCATTTCTACACCTATTTCTAACATTTTGAAAATCTGGATGCTACAGTAGCTTCCAACCTTAGCCTGCTAAAATGCATCACTCAGCTTACTCATTGGGCTCACATCCTCGTTTACTCACTGCTGTTGAATTGGTGCCAACTCATAGCAATCCCTTATCAAAGTGTCAAAACTGTGAATCTCAACAGACAGAGATTGCCCATCTGTCTTTCACAGAGCCACTGGTGGATTTGGACCACTGGAGATACCTGGATTTGGGGTGAGCTTTTCTTGAGCCCTTCTTTCAATGTATGAGATACTTCATGAGGCATTTTATAAATATTGCTGCTAAATTTTGTGTTCATGCGAACCTACAATCAGGCTAGGAAGCAGTCATCAGACCAGAAGAAGAAAACACTGGGTGGTTCAAAATCAGGAAAGGAGTGTAGCAGGGTTGCATCCTGTCTCCGTACCTTTTCAATCTGTATGCAGAAAAGATCATTCTGGAAGCTGGGCTTTATGAGGAGGAATGTGGCATCAGGACTGATGGAAGATTCATCAGCAACTTATATTATGCAGAGAGCACGACCTTGCTTGCTGAAACTGAGTAGGACCTGAAGCCCTTGCTGCAAAAGGTCAAGGACTGTAGTCTTCAATATGGATTGAAGCTCAACATCAAGAAGACAAGAATTCTCGCCAGAGTGCCAACTGATAGTGCTTCCACAGGCCCCTTACTCTTTATGGGTTTTTTCCTCCTTCTAAGTCCAAATACTTTGAGATTAGAGATAAATTTTAAGAAGTATTAAAAATTTGTTATAAGGATCAATGTAGGCTTTTAGACATATGATACATACAATGAGTAAAGGCTTTAACTAATACAGTACATTTGACCTATGCTGCTGTGTTATGTACCATTGAGTTGATTTTTGACTCATAGTGGCCACATATGACAGAGTAGAGATGGTCTATAGTGTGTTCTTTGTGGTAGCAAGGTGTCAGCTCTTGATCTCATGGAGCCATTGGATGGGTTCCTTCCAAACATCATCTTTATCATTGTCCTACCAGGGCTTCTTTCTTGTTTCTGTATTATATGTTATATCTCAGTGCAAATATGGTGCAATTGTTGTTACAGTTATAGTTTGTTACTTAACACTGAATCATCTACTTCTCATGATTGACTCCATGTATAATTTAAGTATGTTACATTCTGGGTCATCCTCATAATGAGTTTTTGAACACACAATTGTGATTCATCAATTATCATTGACTGACTTTTGGAAGTAGAATCCCAGGCTTTTCCCCATCATCAGCTTAGTCAGCAAGCTCAGCAGAAACCTGTTTGGTGTCACAACAACACACAAGCCTCCACTGATGGCTGACTGGACATGAATTTCATCATCCAGGAATTGAAATGTGTGTGTGTGTGTGTGTGTGTGTGTGTGTGTGTGTGAGAGAGAGAGAGAGAGAGAGAGAGAAAGGAAAGAATTCTACCACTGAACTGTTAATATGCTAAACTATTAATATGCTAAAATACCTTATACCTTTAGAATTAGTTGTTGCCCTACTTTGTCCTTTTTAACCTTAGGAACATCAGTTTGTTCCCAATTATAGGTACAGCAGTCATTGTGTCTAGATTTTAGGCACTATTTTTCAATACACATTTCACCGCACATTAAACATATGAATTCTAGACATATTTAGGAAATACAGCTGTGTTTCTCTGTCTCTAGAGTCGTTCAGTATAGTACTTTATATAGTGTCTTCTAGGAGTCCTCATGGCTCAGTGATTACATGCTCGGCTACTAACTGAATGGTATGCAGTTTGAACTCATCATATGTTCTATGGGGGAAGTGTATCAATCTACTTCTGTAAGACTTACAGCCTTGGAAATCCTATAGGACAATTTGACTCTGACTTGTAAGATCAGAACTGACACAGCTGCAAGGTGTATAGAACCTTCTATCTGTAGTATAGTAACATACCAGACATAAGAGAAAGAGCTTATAACAGTTTATATACCTATAGCTGTGCACAAAGCTTTTTAGATATGTTTTTATATATTAACAGCAGTTTAGAAAGGTGAAGTAACACGCCAGTGACCCAGAATGTAGTGGGGCTGTGAGATCAAACCCTGGACCTCGTACAAAAACTTGATTTATGTCTTACTACCTATTCCCACTACATTTAATAATAACTTTTTTTTTTGGTTGAAATACAGTTGAACCATTGTACAGAAACAACTAATACTCTACATAATTATATGTACACATAAACACAATGTTTTTGTTACGTGCCAAAAAGTCAAAGCTGACTCACAGTTGATCCTCTAGCATGATTTGTATTGAAACAACTAATATTCTACATAATTGTATATGCATACACACACACACACACAGCATTTTTGTTATGTGCAAAGAAGTCAAAGCTGACTTGTAGCTGATCCTCCAGCATGACTACAGAAGATACAATATGTATGGGAAGAGAATGCTTCTTTTCTCCGGCTGAGCAGCTCATAGATTTGAACTGTCTATCATGGAATTTAAAGAAATAACATATGAGCAAGAGCCTATGGTGATGAAGGAAGAAGTTCAAGCTGCTTTGAAGGAAATAGCAACAAATAAGGCCCCAGGAATAGATGGTATACCAATTGAAGTATTTCAGATAACAGATGTTGCCCTGGATGTGCTCACCAAGTTATGCCAAG
>NW_006399815.1:12233889-12235861 GCF_000299155.1 Elephantulus edwardii | reverse complement strand
ATGTACACATTACTATTTATACATCCCCCCTAAAATACTTGATGAGAAAATAAATATATTTATTCAGCTAAAGTAATAACTTCATTAAACTAAATTAACATGAATGTCAAGCTGCTTATCACCTTTGTAGTATTAGTTTCTCAGCTTTAAGAAAATAGAGCTTTTCTTTCCCTAATCCTAGAATAAACTCTTAGCAAATGGATTAGTGGATTCTTCCTTACTATTTCTTAAGCACGAGTAGAGGCTCTAAGAGAATAATTATGCCTATGAATTCTTATATAATTAGGCTAGTTATATTAGGCCTATATTAATCATTGCTTAATCACCTTTAAGGAAACAAAATACAATGATATTTCTTTACAAATAAATTACACACTTCATTTTGCAAGGAGGAAGATTCTAAATCTTTAATGGAATGACTTAGAAAGACTACAGATTCACTTTTAATTTTTTTCTGTTTTATTTATGGTTTCTGGACATATTGAATCACTGTGCCTTTTATCATAGTGGATATACCATCTCAAAGCAATGTGCATTCTTGATTTAAACCAAGAATAAACCAGATCATTTTAACGGGAGTTCAGAGAGTTTTCAGTGCATTTTCTGTGAAGTAACCCAGGAGGCTTTGAGAATTGACTGTGGAGAAGCGGCATGTCTAGGGAACCTATTAATGTATCTGTCTCATCGGGCAAGGAACAGGACTCTAGAGACAGTGGCTGGAGCCTCCAGTGTTGCATATTCTAGAAGAGTAATTTAATAGAGCAATCATGTAGCACTCAGAAGCAGAGATTACCACACAATTTTTATTGGCGAAGAAACTGAGCCCAAATGAGGCAGCCAATGTTAAGGCTTGGGTTTGAACTTAGATCTGCAGAGTTCGTACTTTTTCAACTTTCTCCAGGCTCCACAGCCAATCTTTTTTGGTTGCTACTAGAAAGCTTAGGGAGCTCTGGTGGCCTAGTGGCCAAGAAGCTGAACTATAATACTGAAGGCACATAGTTCAAGGCCACCAGTTGTTCTGTGGGAGAAGGACAGGCAATGTCTTCCCATGTAATCACCTGCCTCTGAAAACCCACTGGAGGATCAATTATGGGTCTGTTCCAACTCTATGTTTCACAACAAATCAGAAAGGTTGGTAGCATGAGTCCACTTAAGGCTGCTTAGAAAGAAGACCTAGCATTGGAAACCTTGCATGGTGTACTTCAGCTACTGAAATGAGTCAGATTTGACTGATAGCAACTGGCTGGCTGGCTTTTATGTTCGTTGTTAAACCTTTGGGCAAAGTCTTTTGTATCTTTCTGGACTCAGATTATCAATGTGATGAAAATTTAACTTTTTATCAGTAAAAGATTAGCAAAGGTATCTTTAAGGGACTACTCTGAATTGATATGAGCATTAAATCTTTTAATGGAGGCTTTTGGAGATCAGCATTGTCTGATTATCTCTGTTTTGTTTAGTTTTTTTTCCAGGATAAAACTTTTTCTAAGTACTGGACAATTAAAGTTAATTATATGGTTATTGTCTCATGAGGACAGAGTATTATTGCTCATTCAGTTAGAAATAATGTGTTCAAGATAGAAAATCTAACAGTAGCTGAATCATCACATGGAATAATACTAATTTGGGGATATTATTTTTTATAATATTAAAGAAAGCTAAGTAATGATAGTTTCAAAATGTCTCTATATCTCTTAAGGACAGCTTTAGAAATGTTTATATATATATATACACACACACACATACATATATATGTGTGTGTGTGTGTGTGTGTTAGGAAAGCTCAAGAACTTGTATAATTTCTGAACTAACTTGTAAACAATCACATAATAACCCTTTTTAACCTAATTATCTGTCACCTAAAACTATATATAGTAGGTGAAAGAAATAAGTGATGTCTATTAAAAAAGGATGTGATTAGGTATTTCGGTCATGACAGGAGTCTAGAGCGATGGCTACCTGGTGGAGTGGACCT
>NW_006399815.1:12221730-12233101 GCF_000299155.1 Elephantulus edwardii | reverse complement strand
TATCTCCTGAAGAGTCGTGGAACCTATGTCATTGCACTTAATCAAGTAAATCTTCATTACTTGCTTAATGTGTTTATGTATAGTGCTGATATAAACATCATATTGTTGTTATTGTGTTGTGTATCACTGAGTCAGAATCTGCCAATAGCTGACCCGCTGGTAGGTTTTCCAAAACAGTTAATTGCATGGGAGGAGACTGCCCATTGTTCTGAGAAACAGCTGGTGGATTCAAACTGCATTCCTGTGGGATTGCAGTGCTGCTTCTTACCACTAGGCTACACTTGCTGTATCATTGAAATCAACAATACATATGAATGATGTTGAGCCTGTTCTGGCTCATTGTGATCCTGTAGGGCAGAGTAGAACCGCTCCATCGATTTCCAAAACTATAATCTTTACAAAAGCAGACCTCTATATCTTTCTACTGCTGAGTGGCTGGTTGGTTGTAGCTACCAACTTTCTGATTGCCAGACATATGCATTAACGACCATGCCACAAGGGCTCTTCTAAATTGTAGCTGCTGTTGTCATTGTGATATATTGTCTAATTGGAACCAACTCAGAGCTAACCCACCAGTGGGTTTTTCAGAAGCTATAAATTACATGGAGGTGATTTCCCATTTGTTTTCCCATGGTGGTGGTGGGGGTGATGTTGATGCCGTTGAATCAAGCAGGACTCATAGTGACCCTATGAACAAAAGTCCTGAAGCCTTTTGATAACTATTGTCATTTATCAAAGTTCATGGAGTTTCCAGAGGCATGTGCTTTAGGAAGGGGATGCCGTTCCTGCATGGAGCATGTAGTAAATTCCAACTCCATGTCTTTGGGCACAGTTCTTTATCTACTAGGCCACCAGAGCTAAATTATTAAATTAGTACAGTAGGTTTTAAATTACAAAGCAAGGTATTTAAAAAGTTATCATGTGCCAGTACCATGCTAAAATTATGAATTATGTATTATTAAAAGACCTAACTTGCTGGTCTTAATACTTGGATATTTAACAATTCAAGAAGATTTTCCTCTTAGCTTCTTCTATACATGGATTTACATCCTCTGAGACTGTTTACTCTCAAATATTTCTCAGATGCTTTTGTTGTTGTGGACTCTTACATTGGAACTGACCCATAACTGACCCTCCAGCAAGTTTTCAGAGGCAGTAGTCAGAAGGGAGGAGATTACTCATCTTTTTTTTTGCATGGGGCACCTGGTGGATTTGATACACATACCTTGACACTGGCAACACAATTTTTTACCACTAAGCTACCAGACCTCCACCCTTCCTCAGATATATTGTTGTTATGTGCCTTTGAGTCCCCTGTGATTCATAGCGACCCTATGTACAACAGCTCTAAAGCCTGCCCTGTCATGAGCCACTCTCAGAGTCTGACACATTTACCCTCATTGCCCCAGTTATTGTATCAATCCATCTTATAAAGGCCAAAAGGAAAATATAGAGTGTCTCAACCAGTAGGATTTTCTTCTAAGTTCATTTTATTTTTTGTTGACTTTCAGAGTTAGTTCTGAGTATATTTGTTTCTTGATTTAATAGTACAGACTAATTTATTCTTAGTAACAATTCAAATTTATTCTAAGTAACAATTACCCATTTCAAAAGGGATGTGTGCATGCACGTGGGTATGTGTATGTATGGATATGGGTATGGGTATATATACATATGAGAGCTGGCTGGCCTAACAAATGATTGAGGCACTAAGTGAAATAGCAGTTATCTTGTGTTCCTATTTGATTTGTGTTCCTATGCATCTTTAAAATTCAAGTTTATTTTAAATGGCAGGGAAGTATCGTGGTCAGATAATGCAATGGTACGTAGCCTAGTAGTTAAGAAGCTCTGCTACAAATCCACCAGCTGCTCCATGGGAGGAGGGGCAATCTCCTCTATGAACAATTTACTGTCTCTGAAATCCTGCTGGAGGATCAGCTATGAGTTTGTTCTGACTCTCTCTTTGGCACACAACAACAGAATAATTTAATAATCACTTTAAAAATGAACATCAAAATACAAAGTTTCTCATTTGTGTAATTAAACATTTTAAAAATAAAATCAGTCTTTTCTAGTTGTTTAATCTAGAGGTCCAATCACGATTGTAAGAAGTCATAAATGACAAAAAGAAATTTTTGTCCTAAAGACATCAGTTCACTGGCTGTCTTTTGTTATAACTAGTTCTCTTTCTCCAGGCCGCTCAAGCAGCCCAGTCCATTTATCAGGATTATGTGTCGGTCAGTGATGCTCAGAAAAAGCACGTGATACTCAATACCTCAGTCTGCTTTCACCTCCTTCAAAGCCCTCCCTTGTGCTCAGCTTTTCACTTTTCACGTTTCCTTTCTCAGAAGTAACATGGATGGCAGCCATAAAAACCCTCTGCACCAGCGCCTGTTTAATTTTTTTTATTTTTTGAGTAATGTTGAATATTTTTCAAAAGATTGTGAAATTCTTTACAAGAAATTATCAAAATACTGTCATATTTTTCATTCCAAAGAGAAATGCTGAGACTAAAATGTGCCTAATTCAGGCCATGGTCTTTGCAATTATGTGCTATGCATCAGAGAGCTGGACAATGACTAGGGTTGATAGAATTGATGTCCTTGAGCTGTGGTGCTGGAGAAGAGTATTGAATATACCATGGACTGCTAGGAGAACAAACAGAAAGTTGCTTCTTGAAGTCAAGGATTCTGAGGCTTCATATGACATACTTTGGGCATGTTGTAAGGAGAGACCAGTCCTTGGCAAGGGAGGTCATGCTTGGGAGGGTGGAGGGACAGTGCAGGACAGGAAGACTTTTGATGAGATGGATTGATTCAGTCATTGGAGTAATGGGTATAGGTGTGTTAGAAACAGTAAAATTGGCACAGAATAGAGCAGAGTTTAGGACTGTTGTACATAGATAGGGTTGCTATGAGTCACAGACGACTCGATGGCACCTAACAACAACAACAATATAAAAAAAATAAAAAAAGAGATGTTGTCTGTTGAATTGTGGAAGCTTATGTTAATTTGAAGTGGGGATAATGATAGACTTTCACGTACCTCACAATGATACTATGGAAAGAGTTTTAAAAAATAATGATATTTATTGCTGTGTAACAATGAAATAAGAAGAACCCTATACATAAAGTTTTTGTGGTTCATTTGGTGATAAAAACTTGTGTGACCTGAATTAATTTATTTGGTGATTCAGAAAAATCAATGTGAAACTCATAGGGGGCTATTTGTGCCTCATTTATTTCAAGTAGTATAAATAGTCACAATTTATGCAAAAGAAGTACTCATGACTTTGATTACTATTGTTGCTTCACTTTACATTCCCCATATTTCCTTATAAAACTTAAAAAAAAAGTTTCCAAAATGTATCCATGGACATTGGGGACAAGTCATAGATCTGTATTATATTTCTTATGTAACTAAAGATGACAGAAAAACAATCAATTCCTTTGAGTTGTGATGCTGGAGAAGAGTCTGAACATAACATGGACCACCAAGAAAGCAAATAGGGCTGTCTTGGAGAGGGTGAAACCAAGTTACTCCTTGGAGGCTAGGATGTTGTAGCTCCATCTCACATACTTTGGGAATGTGGCTAAAAGAGACCTGTCCTTGGAGAAGGACATTATGCTCAGAATGATGGAGGGACAGTACAGGAAAGGAAGACTCTGGGTGAAATGGATTGATACAGTAACTGAGGCGATGGGGGAAAGTGTGTTGGAGTCAGTGAGACCAGATCCAGACATTTGATACAGTAACTGGGGCAATGGGGGTAAGTGTGTTGGAGTCAGTGAGACTGGATCCAGACTGGGCAGATTTCAGAGCTGTTGTACATAGTGTTGCTATGAGTCACTAATGACTCGGCAGCCCATAACAATAATAACACACTCAAGCAATTTGTAGTCTTTAGAGGTGTTTGGCGTGTGGCAGGAAACATTGTCCCAAACAGATAATCAACAATCAATCAACAATAATTCCATAAAGTATATTAAATGTGCTCTCTCTCTCTCTCTCCCTCCCTCAAACCAATCCCATAGCCATTCCAACGCATAGCAACCCTAGAGGACAGAATGTTGTTGTTATGTGCCAACAAGTCAGAACTGACTCATAGCTGACTCTCCTTCAGAGGAAGTAAATCACATGGGAGGAGATTGCCCATCCTTCTCCCATGGAGCAACTGGTGTGTATTCAAACTATGTGTGTTTGCGTTTGCAGCTCTATTTTGAGTTAACAAGGGGTCTTGATTCTTTAAATTAAAACTTTTTTTAATACTTCTTATTAAAAGCGCAGTTTTACCTGTTGTACTGTTAGGAAGTTAGCAGTCCAAATTGATCAGGCACTCTGCTACAGAAAAATCGGCTGTTACCAGTAAAGATTTACAGCCTTAGAAACGCTGTGGAGGATCGTAATGAGCTGGAGTCAACTCTCTATCAACAGTGAGTTTTATTTAGGCTTTGTTTATCTTTATTGGAGCAAACTAATACAACTTTCTCCCAGGCAACAGCCAGTACGCTAAAACCTCCTGCATTTCAGTTACCAGTTGAGTTCTTTGATCATTGTCCCTCCAAGACTCCTGCAAACATAAAACATATATGTAAATATGTAATCCTGTGCATTAGGTATGATGTTAAGTGTTTATAAACATGAAAACCGCAACCTACTTCATGAATTTAGCTATGATTCCTACATACCCACTACTGGGTCCCCAAGGCTGTAAATCCTTATAGCAAGAGAGTATTCAATTCATCTTTCTCCTGCAGGGTGCCTAACAGTAGTAGAATGCCTGACTTTTTAGCTAGCAGCCTGACACAGAAGAAAGGCAGTCTTAGATTTAGAATAAGTTTAGTGTTGTAAGACATTTCCAAAAGTGGCGCAACTTGCTTTTTTTCTGAAGTGTTTTTGAATTTGTATCTTAATAAAGGCAAACCACAGTCGATAAGAAAACTTCTGAACATACACTGAAGGGAAAAATAAATAAAGCAGTAAAATTTTTATGGAAGCCCTCCAGCCAATGCACTGTTCTTTTCATGCAGAAGGAATAAAAAAATAAAAGGAGAGCGAATGAAGAGAAAACTGTTCCAAGGATAGAACAGTATGACAAGTCATTTGGAGCAAAGAACCAAATATAATTTAGTTGGTTTTAACTCCTGCCTTTAAGCTATGACTTTATGGCTTCAGGCAAGTTACTTAAAATTTCTATTCCTGCTTCATTATCTGTAAAATACAATAATAGAAGTAGCTACCACACAGTGTTGTTAGAGGATTATATAAAATACTGCATGTATTGGGCAAGAAGGGTGCTTTGCACATAGAAATTTTTCAGTAAGTGCTACTGGTCTATCTAGGCCTAGTAAATTAGGATACTTTCAGGCCATGGAATTCTATATAATTAATTCTTACCTATTTAAGAGAGTCCCTTTCATTGTAAATTAGATCCCTTGATAAGGAAATTATACCGTAATCATTTAATATTTCCTCCCACTAAATCAGTAACTTGATAAAGCTGCTGCTCAAAGCCTTCCAGTTTATTAACTTGGAAACCTCTCAGCTGACTCGCTTGAGACTTTGAGCTACAGAGTCCGTAATTGTTCCAGAAAGCAGCAATTAGAACTAACTAGGAAGTGGCTACCTACATGTTTGTCAGGTTGTATTTTTGAACTTTGAGGAAATCATATTTTAATTTTTACATATAGAGATATATGTATCAGGCAAATAGAGCAGTAAATGGACATCAGGAATAGTCAATATTGAAATATTCAACAATATTCAAAGGAAAGAACATAAAAAGAAATAGAAGGTTAATTTCATTGATGATTAGAAAGAAAAACTGATGTCTATCTGAGTCAGAAAATATACATGTAATTTGTTTAAAAACCAAAAATATCTTCAGTAAATGGAAATGAAATGATAAAACATATTATATTTAAGTGAACAAAGAGGTCTGTCCTGGAGAAAATGAAATCAGGATGTTCCTTGATGCTAAAATGCTGTCTCACTCACATCACGTTGGGCATGTGGTAAGGAGGAAACAGTCCTTGAAGAAGGACATCATGCTGGAAAGGTCGGCAGAAGAGAGGAAGACCCTCCATCAGATGAATTGACACAGCAACGGCAACAGTGGGCTCAAGTGTGTCCAAAATGGGGAGAGGAGTATGGCATAGGGTAGGGAAGGTTCCGAGCTGTCCGTCACAGGGTTGCTATGAGTCACAGTTGACTTCATGGCACATGACAAGAATTAAAAATCAGCAAGACAGCCACCTGGCTAACTGCTTGGAAGAGATTCATTTTTGTGCCCATTTCAAATAAAAATGATCTAACACAATGCAGAAATTATCAAATACTTTTCATTGCTATCACTTTCAAACAAAGCAAGATACTAAAGATAATGGAAAAAAAAACTGCTAGAGAAATGCATCATTAGGAAACTGCCAGAAATTCAGGGCAGATTCAGAAGGGTGGAACAGTGAATATTACTGATGGTGTCAGAGGGAACTGGACTGAAATCATGGAACACTAGAAAGATGTTTACTTGTGTTTTATTGACTACACAAAAACACTCGGGTTCATGGATCATAATAGATTATGAATGATATTGTGAAGCAGGAGAATTCCAGAACATTTAATATATTCATATGCACAGACCAAAAATCAGTCATTTGAACAAACAAGGAGATAGCATGTGATTTTTAAGTTTTTAGTCAAGGTTTCACCATACTAACTCAATTTGTTTGCTGAGCAAATAATCCTAGAGATTGGACTATATACTTTAAAAGAATAAGGAATCAGAAATGGAGGAAGAAAATCCAAGGATACGCAGATTGCACAACTGTGCTCGCTGACAGCTAGGAAGATTTGAAGCACTTACTCATTCAGATCAAATACTTCAATATGAATTAAAATCCCCAACTGCACCAATAAGAAACAGCAAGATAAGAAAAACAAATGATTGAAATTGTTAAGGATTTCATTTTGTTGATTTTCATGAAAGCATAAGTCAAGTAGAAATATATATTGCACTGGGCAAATTTTCTGCACAAGACCTAGTTATTGGGCTAACAAGCAAAGAGATCTCTTTGAAGACTAAGTTGATCCTGACCTAAGCATGATACTTTTCAGTCACCCATATACATGTAAAAACTAGACAAGGAATGTCAAAGCTCAAAGGAAAATTGTACATTTGAATTATGGTGCTGTCCAGCAGGTAATAATCCAGCTGTTCCATGGGAGAAATATGGGAATCTCTTCTCTTGTGATTTACTGCCACAGAAAATCTGCTGGAGAATCACCTATGAGCTGGTTCCTATTTGATTGTACTCAACAACAATATTTCAGAAGAATGAACAAATTTAGCTTAGAAGAAATGCAGCCAGAATGCTCCTTAGAAATGAGGTTGGCAAGACTTCATCCCACATACTTTGTACATGTTATTAAGAAAGTCAGTCATGGCAAAAGGACATCATGGTTAATGAAGTAGAAGCTCAGTGATAACAGAATATCCTCTAGGAGATGGATGACATGTGGTCATAACATGGGTTCAAACAGAGCAAGGATTGTGAAGATTCCAGAAGACCAGGCAGCGTTTTGTTGTATTTTACAGAGTCCCTAAGAACAGGTGGCCTGTGGATAAAGAGTTGTGCTGCTAATGCAAAGGCAGACAGTTTGAATCCACCAGATGCTTAGCAGAAGGGAGAAGGGAAATCCCTTCCTGTTCAGTTTGTTTGTGCGTTGTTTCTGTGTACTGTAGAGTCACAGTCAACCCACTGGTGACCCTCCAACAGATTTTCAGTCAGGTTAATCACATGGAAGGAGATTCCCCATTTTTCTCCCACAGAGCAGCTGATGGCCTTGAACTGCATGCCTTCAGGATTGAAGCGCAACTTCTTGCCTCTGTTGTTGTGTTGTTATGTGCTATAGAGTCGCCTGTGATTTATAGCAACCCTATGTATGTTAGGGCTAAAGTCCACCCTATCCTGAGCCAATCTCATTGGCTCTAACAGACTTAATCCTACTTTTCCAGTCACTGATTCAATCTATCTCATCTTGGGTCTTCCTCTCCTGCACTGTTCCTCTACTCTTCCAAGCATGATATCCTTCTCCAAGGACTGGTTCCTCCTGGACATGTGCCTAAAGTATGTGAGATGAAACCTCAAAATCCTTGCCACCAGGGAGCAGCCCTCTGACTTATAGCTGATCCTGCAGCAGGTTTTCAGAGGCAGTAAATTGCACATAAAGAAATTACCTACCTTCTCCCTTGGAGCAGCTGGGGTATTCAAACTGTGTACCTTTTTGAGTTTGCAGTGCAGCTTCTTATCACTAGGCCACCAGAGCTCCCTATTTAAAATACTATATGGTGGTGGTGGTGGTGAGGAATGGATGAAGTAAAGGCTTTTAAAAAAAATAAAGGCAAAATGGGAAAAATGGATGAAACAGTTAATTTTGTTTTAAAATACCATATATCACTTCAAAATTTAATGCCAAAATATACTGTTTTCAAAATAATTTTAATTTTTTAAAAAAATGTAAGAAACTTATATTAAAATAATTAATTTTAAAAAGATATTGCGTGTCCTTTGGATTAACTACTTTATTTCCAGAGTTTTTCTTAGGGGAAGAATTAGAGATGTGTATCATATTTATGTAGCTGGATATGCTGTATGACGTTATTTATCATAAATAAGCACTGAAAACACTTCAAATATTCAGCTGTAGAGGATTGTGATTCATACATAGAGTGGAATATGTTGACTTTATATTATTGCTATTATTTAACTTTTTAAAACTATAAATAATAAATTTCATATGGTTCAACCTAATAATTACACTCAAACATATAATTGCATACTCTAATCTTTTAACTGCGATTTTCTCTGAGTGGTGAGATAATGGATGGCTTTATTGCCTAATTAGATTGGAATGCATGGAAAAAAAGAGCATCTAACATACATATATTTGCTTTATAATTTTCCATTCAACTCTGTCCTCTTGGAGAACAGACACTTAGTATTAACAATCATTTTTCTGGTACAGGAGCTACATGGCAAATAGTTGTTGAATGAATGATTAGAAAATGTGCTATAAAACAGAAAATTTTAAATCACAAATGAAGAGAGCTAGGAAAATTGCTCATTAAATTATTTGCTTTACCATGTGGAAGCGTTAATAGAATTTTATGCTTAGCATGTTCAATTTAGACAATTGTTTTTCCCTAATGTATTCAGAATGTGGAGTATCTAATAAGATGTTATGAGGTGTGATCATGTCAACTGTCTGGCTATCATTGAAAACATCCAATTAAATTTTGTAAATATGATTTGATGTGGGGAAATAATGAAACATCAATGATGAGTGGCGACAGGAAAAAAAATTGAAGACACAGGTCCAAATGTTCACGATACAGTGGTAGTGCAGCATTTTAATTTATTCAAGTGACGTATGGATTTCTATCAAATACAAAGTGATTTGTTATCCAAATGATTGATAGTTCAAAATAAAAGTGTCAAAGAATTCACGTAGTTTTGCAGGGCAGGCTATAGATATGCAGACAAAACTGTACTACCCCATTTTAGGGTTTTTTTTTTTTTCTCCAGAATAAATAAAAATCTGACTTAGATGTGCATCAAAAAATACTCTTTGGAGGTAAAGATGGGGAAATTTTGTTTCACATACTTTAGACGTTAGCAGGAGAGGCCAGGCTTGGAGAAGGACATTGCACCTGGTAAAGTAGAAGGTCAGCAAAAAGAGGCAAACTCTCAATGGATTGACACATTTGCTGCAACACTGGACTCAAACATAACACTGATTGTGAGGATGGTGCATGCAGGTCAGACAATGTTTCGTTCTGACATTGGATAACCAGGAGTCAGAACTGACTCCGGAATACCTAACAACAGAAGGGGAAAGAAAGAGATAAAGTGGTTAAACACGACTGCCAGCTTGAAGGTTTGTGGTTTGAACCCACCAGCTGATTTGTGAGAGAAAGATGTGCCAGTTGTTCTTGTTAAGATTGAAAACTCTCTTTTTTTCCCTTCTCATTTTCAGTTTTTAATGAAGTTGTGTTAATATTTTACTCCTGCATCTTCTCAATTGTTTCTTCCTTATATTTGCCCTTTTCTTTTCCAACTTGGCGGGATTTAACTTTACGTGAAAGGATCTTTTTTCTGTCTTTATCCAGTTTTAGCTTAGTGATAACCACCTTGCTGGGGTGAATGCCCACATGGACCGTTGTGTCATTAGCTTTTTCTCGCTGCACTAATTCAATGTAGATGACATATTACTTCCTGTAAACCTGGACTACTTTGCCAATTTGCTGACCTTCATAGTGTCCTCGTACAACCTGAACTTCATCATCCTTTTGGATGGGCATGGACCGCACGTATTTCTGCCTCAGCTCCTTGGACAGAGGAGAAGACGTAATCTTCCTTCGAACGTGAGAGGGTGCATTGAAGTGCCCTTTACAGTTTTTGCTCCGGTCAGAAGTCACAAAAGGAATGAACTTCATTTTGGCCTCTGCCGCTTCGGCGATGGCCACAGGAGGCAAAAGAGCTGCTTGTGTCTTTTAAAGAAAGATATTTGCAATGAATAAATAATTGAAAAGACAAAATTTGATTATTCTATTTCCATCTAAATTTCTATGTCCAAGCCATTATTTTCCAACAACTATTCCTTTTTCACTGTTTCCAACTTTTGCATTCCAGTCACCAATTATCATTAATACATCTTGGTTACCTGTGCAATTTCAATTTTAGATTGCAGTATTTGGTTAAAATTTTCAATTTATTTTTCTTTAGCTCTAGATGTAGGAGAATATATTTGAATAAGAATCATATTAACTGGTCTTCCTTGTATACATATGGATAATATCCTACCACTCACAACATTGTGCTTAAGGATAGAACTTAAAATTGACTTTTTGACTATGAATACACCACCATTCCTCTTCCATTTTTCATTCACAGCATGGTATACCATATGATTATCTGATTCAAGTGGCCAAAGCTGGTCCATCTCATCTCACTAATGCCTAGTATGTCAAGGTCCATTTCTTTTTTGACATTTCTACTTTTTCAACATTCAAGCTACATACATTTATGTTTCAATTATTAAATGGTGTTGGCTGTTATTTGTTCTCTTTTCAACTGACTTCTAATCTGGGGTCTACCACTACTACTATAACTATCCATCTTTCTCTACTGTTCATAGGGTTTTCAGAGACCTGTTATTTAGTAAGTGGATGGCCAATCTTGCTTTTTAGTTTGTCTTAGTTTGAGAGCTCTACTAAAACCTATCCTTGCAGTTTTTCAAGACGCGAGAACAGAAAAACAAATTTGAGCCTCAAGTAACAATATTGAAAGATGCTATGGACAATATATTGAAA
>NW_006399815.1:12215013-12221630 GCF_000299155.1 Elephantulus edwardii | reverse complement strand
AAAACTCTCAAAAACTCATAGCCATAGAATCAGATCTGATTAAAGCTTATCTGCCAGCAGCTTTTCAAAGGCCTTGAATCACATGGAGGAGCTTGTCCATCTTTCTCCCACAGAACTGTTGGTGGATTCAGACCATTTACCCTTAAATTAGCAAAGAACTCCCTACAGCTAGGCCACAGGAGCTCTGGAAACTCTATGGGGCAGTTCTATGTCTAACTGGTCATTCTGAAAGGTTGCTATGAGTCAGAATAAACTTAGTACCAGTGGATTTTTAGTATAAAGAGAGGTATGGAGCATTATTGACTGTGGTGGTCTTTAGTGTAAAAAAAAAAAAAGATTGATGTTAACATTTGTTCAGAAATCATCTTAGTGCCTCTGTTGTAAAAGAAAGGCAAAGGAAGCACTGAAGTATTGTTTACCTATAAGAGTTTTCCCTCCCTGGCACAAATGTTTTTGTAAGTTGACGGTAGTTAATTGTAGTTAATCTCCTAAAATTATTTTAAGTAATGTGAAACTCCTAAATGCAGTGGAATTCTTTTATTGCCCTTTTAAAAATCAAAATGCTAAGTTTTTCTAACATAATAGTAAAACATAAAGAAGCAGATAGTATCATTCATGCCCTTATTCGTAAGGTTATTGTATTTTTAATACATGAAAAAATGGTAGTAGCCTGGTTATTTTTACTAGAATATTTATTCTTCCAGTTTTATAATAGGAGTAATGATAGGTAGCAAGATTAGAAACCCAGATTCTTTGCCTTCGGTTATAAAAGAGAAGTAGCTTTCAGGTATGAATTTAGAGTGAGAATAGAAATAAGTAGGTGAGGAGAGGATATTTATGAACATTCACGATACCTTGATCATAATGTTTTGTGGATTATGTCAAACTTGAATTGCAGGTTTTGAAATACAAAGTACTATGTCCTCGAAATGTAGTGCCTGGAAACAGACAGCTTATAAACTCACATGAAGCCAATGTGTTTGCTAATATGTATCTTCTATATAGTTTTTGTTGTTATGTGCCGTTGAGGCGCTTTCAACTTATAGCAACCCTGTGTGCAACAGTCCTATACCCTTTTCTATCCTGTGCCAATTTTATCTTCAGCACACCTACCCTACCCCCAATTATCCCAGTCACTAAATCAGTCCATCTCATTGAGAGTCTTTCTCTCCTGTACTGTCCCTCTACCCTCCCAAGCAAGACATCCCTTTCCAAGAACTGATCTCTCTTTGCAGTATGTCCAAATTATGTCAGATGAAGCTTCAGAATTCTTGCCTCCAAGGAGCAGCCTGGTTTCACCCTCTCTAGGACTACCCTGTTTGTTTTCCTAGCAGTCCTTGTTATATTCAGTACTCTTCTCCCATTCCACAGCTCAATGGCATCAATTCTCCTATCATCTCTAGTAATTGTCCAGCTTTCTGACATATAGTAATTGCAAAAATCATAGCCTGAATTTAGGCACCCACACACAGACACACACACAGACACAGACAAAAATCATAGCCTGAATTTAGGCACCCACACACAGACACACACACAGACACAGACAAAAATCATAGCCTGAATTTAGGCACCCACACACAGACACACACACACGTTTTAGAAACAATATTTGAAATGTACATTACAACATCAGTTCCTTAAATGGTATAAAATGTTATTTTTTCCCAGAAGTATATTTACTAGACCCTATGCTAGACCCCATGACTCAACTTTCAGCAAAACAATAAACAAGCCTATAAGCTAATCACTCTTACTAGGGAGGGACAAACTACTTAGAACATTCAATCAATAATATCATACAGGCAACATTTGCCCAAGTAGAAAATCTAGCAGATAGGCATGAATAGGAAATAAGAACAAATGGAAATGAGAAATTCAGAGAAGTGGTAAGAGTACTTTGTGGGAAGTGCAGTCAAATCTCATGAAACAAAATCTATGTGCCTTATTGAATGGAAAAAACACAACCTGTACTCAAATCTAAATTAAAGTTAAATGAATAAATATATTTAGTGGTAAAATTTGGCAGGCTTTATATTTTCCCATCACACTGTCATTTAAAAAAAAATGTGTTTTGGCAGAAAGATCTTCTTCCCTAGAAGAGGAAGTCCAGGAGTTGAATTTTTTTTTTTTAATCTCTTTGAGACAAGGTAAGACAACAGGCTTAAAACACTCCTTGAGGAACTAAGGTTAACTGTGAATATATATTTCTAGTAAAATACTGCTTGAGGAACTTAGGGTAAGTGTGAAACTATATTTGCATTAATTGAACCTTTAGTTAGAAAGAAATTGGAGTAAGTGCAAAGCTAGAAAAAAATTGCAGAATCATTTCAATCTATTCAAAAGAAGTTGTAAAAATTTTGTATCTACAAAGAAGACACTGTTTTTCTTGCACTGCTTTCTCCTCCCTCATTTTCCATTTATCCTTGGTATGACGCTGCACCACTTAATGGATTTTAGAATGCTTATACCTGTAAGACAGTGTACAATCTCAAAATTGATCTCTGTGTTTGTCAAGAGCAGTGCTGATTGATTGAATTGCAGCAGTTAAAGGAGCGTTCATTTCCTCATCAAATAGTTTGAAAATGCTTCTTTTAAATGAAGGCATTTTTTTTTAATATCAGTTCTTCCCATTCACACCAGAGCCCCTCCTGACTGGGCTTTCCTTGCAGTCAGCTTTGTGATATTTCCATTAAACTATAAAAAATTAGTGTTGACTGATTAACATCTCTCTTTAAGAGCTCTACTAAAAGCCATATTCATGAATCAAAGTCAGTGTGTGCCACTGGTAATTAACTTGACAAAATTCAGCTTTCCAGGCTAATCATCTTCTGGGTGCTTTATGGAATGACTGTTAATTCAGTTCTGCAAAACAATTGAGGTCCACTAAAAGGAAGTGGGGGTAGTGTGAATTAGTAATTAGACCTAGTTCTCCAGCTGGGAACATATTCCGATTAAAATTCTGAAGTCTAATGAGGAAAGAGAAACATTTAAAAATGTTGACTATAGATTCTCACTTTATAATTATGTGACAGCAGCCTAAATCAGAATGGAATGTTGGCAGGAATTAAGTGGTGAGATTCAATGCTACACACATCTGAGGTTTATTATGTCAAGGTTATTGAGCAAGACCTTTAAAAAGGGTATACCGTCTATGACACTATTGTGAACTATGGTTAAGAGCTCTGGCTCTATAGTAAGTGAAATGTGTTAAAATACTAGTCTTTTGTTTGTTGTATGATTTTGGAAAAGTTACTCAGTTGCAAGCTGGCCCACTTCAGATGTTTCAGCAGAGATTCAGCCCTGGATCTGCTCATTTATCTGTGCCAAGAAATTTGGAAGACAGTTGCCTGATCAACCAACTAGAAGAGAACCATATTTGTTACCATCTCCAAAAAGGTAATTCAAAAGAGTGTGGAAATTATTGGACAATATGATCAATAACACATAAGTAAAGTGTTCCTGCATATTCTTTTTTTAATGGCTATAATAGTACATTAACAAAGAATTGCCAGAAATTCAAGCTATTCAGAAGAGGTTAGAGGCTAGGGAACAAGGTGATATTACTGCTGGTGTCAGATGAATCCTGCCTGAAAACAACGGATAACAAAAAATGTTAACTTGTCTTGACTATGCAAAAGCATAGTTACCACACATTTGACTGTGATGATCGAAATAAATTATGGATAAAATTAAGAATGAGAATCTCCAAATACTTAATTGTGCTTCTATGAAACCATAGACTAAGAATCAGTTGCCTGAACAACACAATGAAACATTGTATGACTGAAAATCAGAGATGTGCATCATGGTTGTATCTTTTACCTATAGCTATTCAATCTGTTTGCTGAACAAATAATTCAAGAAGCTGAACTCCATGAAGAAGATTATGACATCAAAGTTGGAGGAAGACTCATTCACAACCTGTGATCAAAAGAACCAGAGATTGTCCGACTACCACAACTGACCATTTTGAAAGGGATCACACACAATGGAAGAGCCTAGATTGAGTAGTAGAAAATACAAAACAAAATTAAAAATAGAAATGAAAAAGACCTGGTGACTTTTTTAATATAGTCTGATGGAACTCCTGAAACTGTGGCCTTTAGTTACCTTCAAGCTTAGAATTGAACTCATCCCTATGTGTTAACTTTGACTCAAACAATAGCTGTTGTCAAGTGTTGTGGAGTTGACTAGGACTCATAGTGATCCTATGAACAATGGATCTGAACCCTGCCATACCCTCTGCCATCCTTATCATCTCTGACATATTGAACCCCACTGTAACCATGTGTGTCAATTCATCTCATTGAAGGTCTTCTCCTTCTGCACTGACTCTCCACCTCTCCAAGTATATTGTCCTGTTTTGAGGGCTCTTCCCTTATACAAACCCAAAATATTTGAGGCGAAGTTTCACTAATCTTTAATCTTGTCTCCAAGAGCTTCCTGGATGCACCTCTTAAGTGAACAGTAACACCTAGGAAGAATGTTCCCCACAGAATAGTCAACCCGACAAGATCAAAAGGGCATCATTCACCTAGAGATACAGCTGTGAAGGTAGAATGGGATAGGAAAGACTGAATGGAGATGGGAAACACAGAGGGAGTAGGATGGGTGCAGATCACAGTGGGGATACAACAAATGTTGCAAAACATTGTGTATGAAAGGTTAGATGGAAAAGAAAATTTCTTTGTACATTTTCGTTCAAATTACAATAAAAGTTAAAAACAAAAAGGACAAGGAATTAGAGAGACTAGATCAGAAATAAAATATCAAAATAAAAACATTGATATACTATTTAAAATGTCACCAATGTTATTGAAATTTGTTTCTACAAATTTTGTAGAAATTACTCAATGATAATTTCATTTGCTGTGCAAACTTTCACCAAAAACACAACTCAAATGTAAATCAATGATTATGTATACTTGAAAATTAAAAAGCATATTAAAAAGAAACCAAAAGTCACAGTTTGGGGAGAGAAAAAAGTAAGTATGAAATAGGCATCTACTAAAATGAAGGAGAGTAAAAGGTGAGGAAAAAGATTATCATCTTTCTCTTGATTACTTGACGGGAAGAATGGCTGTCTTCTACCTTATGTAAATGACTGTAACGCTCTATAATGAGACATAATATTAATAGATACAATTTGAAACTAAAATAATTACATCTTAAGAGATTGAGAAGTTATGTAACATATTTAATTAACTTCTGGATAAAAAACAAAGTTTGAATGCCCAAAATTTGATATATGCTTATTGTATAATACATAAACTTTGAGAAGTGTTCTAAGTATGAGACACAAGATTTAGTGAAAGTTCATTATAATTCAGACAGCGTGATACTGGTGCAGAATTATCCAATTTTGTAACTGTAAAAGGAAGAGAGCTTAGGAACTTATATTGATATTTATTATGTTCACACTGATACCCCAGATCAATAGAGGAAAAGATAAGTCATTCAATGAATGGTACTGGAAAAAAAATTCTTTTATGCTTTGATGGGTGAGGGAGGAGCTCTTTTTCTCACAACAATAACCATAATTATTGGGGGAAAAATATTAAGATATTTAGAAAAAATATATTGTGTGTGCTGTCAAGTCAGAACTGACTCCTAGGTGACGCTCCAGAGGGTTTCCAGAGGCAGTAAACTGAGCAGAGATTGCCCAGAAAAAAAAAATTATATATATACACACACACACATAAAATACGTATAGTATATCTTCACATTTGAGGAAGGAAATATTTTGTTTGAAAGATTAAGAAATATAAAACAAAATTCAAAAAAGGACATTTTTAAAGAAAATTTGAAGTCATATCATAAACTTGAGAAAGATATTTGCAGGATCTGCAACACAGGAAAGACCAATAAACATAATACAGGTAGTTGTCTCCCACTGAATGAACTTCACTGACTTTAAAGCAGCATTGGTGGGATAATGTGCTATGTGCTGGCTGCTAATTTAGGTTAGCTGTTCACATTTGTGGAATAGACAGACAGTCTCCTCCCTGTTAAGATTTAAAGCTTACGAGACCCAATGGAGAATTGTCATGAGTCAGACTCAAACCAATGAGAATGTTTTTGATATTTTCTTTTATAAGGGAGTAGAATTGATCCATAGGATTTCTTAGGTTGAAGCAGATCTCCAGACTTTTTCATCCTAAAAACCTCTGTCTGGTAAATTTAGACAGCTTATCTTTGTTTAGCAACTGAACACTTATCCATTGAGCCAGCAGGGCTCTTTAGACATAATATCTAAGTTCTGTAAATCCATTAAAAAATAAAATAAAAAATGAAGAATAGGTAAACCAATGAAGATGGAATTAAAAATAGCAATAAATAAACTGATTCTTTATCTCTCAAAGAAGTGAGAAATAAAATCACAAAACTTTAATGTTTCATATATACCAAATTTCATATATATATATATGTATATATGGAATATACATGGAAATATATATATTTGGAATATATATATATGGAATATTCTGAGTCATTGTATCGAAAGAAATTGGCAGATACAGAAGAATTTCATGAAATAGCATTTGATCCAGAGCCTATGGTGATGGAGGCAGAAGTTCAAGCTGCTTTGAAGGAAATAGCAAAAAATAAGGCCC
>NW_006399815.1:12207622-12213752 GCF_000299155.1 Elephantulus edwardii | reverse complement strand
TGAGGTGGATTGATTCAGTGACTGGGGTATTCGTGATGGGTGTGTCAGAGGCAATGAGACTGGCACAGAGTAGAGCAGGGGTTAGGGCAGTTGTACAAATGGTTGCTATGAGTCACAAACGACTCGATGGCACATAAAAAAAACCAATATATATATAGAAATATGTATATATGCTTTAATATTTT
Source organism: Elephantulus edwardii (assembly GCF_000299155.1). NCBI lineage: Eukaryota > Metazoa > Chordata > Mammalia > Macroscelidea > Macroscelididae > Elephantulus > Elephantulus edwardii. The sequence goes on along the minus strand of NW_006399815.1, from coordinate 12,213,567 downwards.
GAATGTAACAAACTACATATATATGGCGTAAAAATCACAAAGCTTTAATGGTTCAGTAAACTGAACTTCACATATATGAAACTTTCATGTTTCATGTATACCAATGTAGTGGGAAGTGAATGTCCATCTTTCTCCTGCAGAATCACTGGTGGATTCAGACCACTAGGGAAGCATGCATCACAGCTTCCTACACACTATACAAGAGCTCTTTATAATGTCTATTGTTGATGTTGCTGCTATGTGCCATTGCATTGAGTACAACTCACAGTGACACTGTGAAGAGCAGATCTGAATCCTGTGCCATCCTTAACATCTCTGAGAAACTTGAGTCCATTGCTGTCACTGTGTCTATCTACGTTGTTGAGGGTCTTCCTTTCCTTTGCTGACCCTCGATCTTTCCAAGCATGATTTCTGCCTCTGAGGAACATGCCTTCCTAACAATATGCCCAGAATATGTGACATGAAGCTTCATCATCCTTGCCTCTAAAGAGTACTCTGGCTGCTGGGAAAAGCACACTTTTCCCAAGACATACCTGATTGTTCTTTTGACTGTCCATGAAATATTCAATATTATCCCCCAACACGATAGCTCAAAGGCATCATTTATTCTTGTCATCCTCACTCGCTGTCTAGCTTTCAGAAGAAAAGCAGGTCATTGAAAAGATTATGGCTTGAATTTGGTACACCTTAGTCTTTAAAATGATGTCATTGCTCTTCAGAAGTTCGGAGATGTTCCCTGTTACAGGCTTTCCCAAAGCTGTTTGTCTCTTAATCTCCTGACTGCTGGTCCCTAGCATTGATTGTGGATCCAAGTAAGAAGAAATTGACAATTCCAATCTCTTCTCCATCTATCATGATGGAGATATTGGCCTTGTTGTGAGGACTTTTATTTTCTTGATGTTGAGATATAATATCTGGAAGATTTGACTTCTCACAAACTTCCTTAAATCCTCAATACTGACAAATAGAAAATTAGATTATTTTCATATTTCCAATATATCTTGATAACTGTATTATTCTTGAGCATTTAAGTTTAATACTAACTACATCAAAGCATTAAGGAAAATTAAACGTTAACTCTTTTTTTTCTTCCATGATATCAGTAGTAACTTGTAAACTTAAATATGAAAAGGCATCAGTTTTAGATGATACCATTCTTTTACTTATTCTTGTTACCACTAAGTCAGAATGGACTCATAGCTGACCCTACAGACAGAAAATCAAATGGAAAAAGATTGTCCATCTCCTCTAGAGCAACTGATGGGCCCAAACCACCTGCCTTTGGTCTGGCAACACAATTACTTATCACTCAGAGCTCACTAGATGGTTGTTGTTTGTTGTTATATGTCAAATGAGTTGCTTGTCACATTGCTTTTATGCTGCTGCTATATATCATCGAGTCAGAACCAACTCATAGCTGATTCTGCAACAGGTTTTCAGATGCAGTAAATTGCAGGGGAGGAGATTGCCTATGTTTCTCGCATGAAGCAGTTGATTGGAACTATGAGCCTTAGGGATTGCACCACAGCTTCTTACCATAAGCCACAAGAGCTCCCTAGATGTTATCATTAGTAACCCACAAATGTGATTTCCCAAGGCTCACTAGACTCTCACTGATTAAGATATTATAAAGCTATATAAAATATTATATAATTAAGGCAATATTGATCAAGGTATTATAAAATTAGACCTCAAGAACTAGATGCAAACTTCTTTTCTTTAAATGAAATTTAGCTTATAGAATAGTATTCAGATCATTGGTAACAGTCTTGTTTTGTTCTCAATTTAATATTTCAAGATGTTTCCTTGTTTTTTCTAATGTTCTACAATTATGTTTTAAAGATATTTATATATCTGTTTATTCTATTTGGTGATTTTATTTGTGACAGTTGATAGAAATTGAGATGGATTTGATAGATCAGGGTACTCTGAAGTATCCTTCAAGATTTTTTTTTTTGGTGCCTGAATGACTCAGAATTTAATTGTGGCATTCTATTGCAGGAGAAACATGCCCTTTCCTTTATGTTGTATATAATAAATAATCAAATATCACAGAAATAAAAACTTCAAAAAGAATATTCAAGGCTAGGCTTATTAAAGGAAGTTTGGCTTGATGTTTATTATATTAATAGGTGAATTTTAGTGCAAAAAGCTTGAGAGTTATAGACATTGGTCTAGCTTATTATATCATTAATAAGGAAATATATTTCAAATTGTTATTTTTTAAAAATTTGGTTTTGACTCTACGAGCCAGAATCCACTGAACGGCAAATAACAAAAGTAGATTAACTCTGCTTTTGAAAGGCAGAATTTATTATTTTAATTCAAGTTATTCAGCACAGGGCGGGGGGACAATATTTTATAATTTCAAGACTTTTTTTTAACAACAAAAAAGAAACCAAGACAGAACTTTTTCTCAAAGTCAGGCACACTGCTCCAATACTATCACATTACAGTGGGAATTTGACCTAAAATGTTTAAAATATATCCCGTGTAACCTAGCCACAACTGGAGTAAGCCAATAATGTTCTCCTACAGTGTGATGATAAAAAGAACTTCAGGGAAGTTTCATTTATCCTGGTCTTTTATTGTGCAACCAAGGTGACTGCCAAATTGAATTTTATAATAGCTTAAATGGACTAAGACTAAAGGCATTTGTTGGAGTGATATCTCACCATACTAGCTCAATAGCTGTTCAGAGAGTTTACACAAAGAGAGAAGGAAGAAAATGCTTTGACCTTGTTACAGGGAAGTTTATCCAAATGAATTTGCATTTAATTATTTAATATTTCAGAAATAGGAGAAGTTAAGTTGGACAAAGTTTGTTCAATTCTTCCTTCGTCTGTACATACCAAACTGTCTTCATGCCCTGTGTCCAGACTCTTTGGAATTTATTAGGCACTTGGATAAAGTCCTTTGAATTGAGAACTGCTGAGGATAACTATCCTTTCCATGAATATATACTTTATACACAGTTTTAAAAAACTTTTCTCATTCACTATTTTTAGAATATCTATATATAGCATACTGGTGGCTTATTAGTTAGAAATTTCTCTACCAAACCAAAGACTCATGGTTCAGATCCACTAGCTACTCTGTGGAAAAAAAGATGGGAAATCTACTCCTATGCAATTTATTGCTTCTAACAGCGGTGTGTTGGGTGAGAAGGAAATAATTTTTCCATCCTAACAGTGATCTGTTCCTTTGCTGTACAGGTAACTCATGGTTGCTATGATGCTGAACATTGTGACAATGATGTGTCAAATGCGATAATGGTGGACAATATTTGGTGGATCTCCCACATTAAAACAGGCTTGGAAGCAGGAGTGGCACATCCACTTCCTTAATAGCTTGCCTCTGGAAACTCTGTGAACTTAGAGAAATGATGAAAGTTATACAGCTGTTCAAGTCTTTCGTTCATAGGGTGGCTGTTAGTCGTCTACGACTTGATGCTACTTAACAGCAACAACAACAACCACCCACTGGAGTTCTTCCAAGCTTTTCTCTGATAATGTTTATAGTCCTTGGTTTTAATCCTAGGTCCTTGATCCACTTTGAGTTCATTTTTGTGTATGATGTGAGGAGTAGGTTTTGCTTGAGTTTTCTACAGATAGTTTTCCAATTCTGCCAACACCATTTTCCCTACTTAACTCATTTCATCACCAAGCATCCTGAAACACCTACAACCAGGAGAGAATAAAATAGATGAATGGTACCTTCTAAGACTCAAATACCTATGTACATCAAAAAAACTTCTCCAACAGGGTAAAAAGGAAGGCCATAGACTGGGAAGAAAATATTTGGTAATGACATGTCTGATAAGGGATTCATATATAAAATTTATAGAAAACTCCAGCCCCTCAACAAGATAAACAACTCAATCACAAAATGGTCACAGGATATAAAGATATAAACAGACACTTCGTCAAAGAAGACATTCAGATGGCAAGTAAACCCATGAAGAAATACTCAAAATTCATAGCTCTAAGAGAGACGCAAATAAAAATAACTATGAGATAACATCTAACCCCAGTAAGAATAGCAAAGTTCAACAGAGCAGCAAACAATAAATGCTAGCAAGGTTATGGAGAAATTGGAACCCTTATTCATTGTTGGTAGGAGTGTAAAATGGTACCACCACAATGGAAAGCAGTATGGCACTTTCTTAAAAAGTTGGAAATAGAAATTCCATTTGACCCAGTAATTCCACCACTGGAAATATAACCTAAAGGAACCAGAGATGCCATTCAAACAGATATATGCAAACCCATGTTTATTGCTGCATTTTAGAGAATGTTATAGCTTGTTAGGTAAGATAAGTTGATCAGTGGTTAAATTGTTTGTTGTAGTAGTCTTTAGTAGATTTACTGTGCTATGGTGTAAGTGCAGAACAAATTATTCTCTCTGCTGGGTAGACTTACATTTTCATTGAAGAAAGGATCTTTGAGTTCTGCTGTGAAGGATTTCTAGAAAGAGATTGAACAGATAATTATTCTAATAAGATGAAGTAGGCTTGGGAAAGAATCTGACTTGTCTTGAAGAATGAAAGGTGTGTGAAGTAAGAAGTCGGATACAAAGATGAATAATTGAACTTGGCCTATACTTTCCCCCCACCCCAGCCTTTTAAGAGCTGGCTTTGAGAAGCTGTCTATTATTGCAATGCATAACAAGACAATATTTAAATTATTATGCAGAGGAAATGACATGATCAGAAGTGAGGACATTGCCGTAAAAGTTAAGGATGCCATCTATCATATTGTTATGCTGTTTTTGTTGTTTTCAGCTGTACATTTAGTAGCTGTTATCCAATTACTCCTCCTCCTTGTTTATAATATCCTTCTTTCTTTGTTTATAAAATTGGACTAGTTATAAAAAAATCACTCATTATTTACATCTTCAATGTGAAAAACTTTGATTTTCAATCAAGACATGGATATTGATACATAACATTCAATTTCAGGGAAAGATATCACCCAACTTTACTATTACTAGATGTAATTAATAGGTAAATATTTTTAAGTACAATAATTGTTGTTGTTGTTGTTGTAATTATGTGCTGTCGAGTCGCTTGCGACTCATAGCGACCCTATTTACAACAGCCCTAAACCCTGCTCTATCCTGTGCCAATCTCATTGCCTCTGACAATAATTAGTTTTCAAATATCATTGAATATTCTTATGCTTGATATAAAAATCGGATGAGATGTTATCACGTAAGTATTTAGAATGATATTTGGCACATAATAAGAGTGGAATAACTGTTAGGAAAAACAATATCATAACAGCCCTTCACATCTCCCCCCCTAAAAAAAAACAAACCCCCAAATAAGCAGACAGCTAGTGAAGGGTGAAGATGAATTAATAAATGAAGTGGGAGTAGAAAAGATTCAGCACATTAAGGAGACTTGAATGCAATAGAAACACTCATTCACTTATTGACCTTAAATTGACTTTGTAGGGTTGTTTTGTTTGTTTGTTTTCAAAGGCTGCAAATCTCACAAGAGGAGATTATGCATCTTTCTCCCTTGGAGCTTCTGGTAGATTCTAACCAGTAGAAAGATGTTGGATTTGCAGCACAACTGCCAACAGGCTATAACACCAGAGAATAGCTTAGTTATTTGTAATGGAAGTGGAAATAGAAGTCAGGTTCATTTTTAAGGCTTCTAGTTTAGTAGATGGGAGCTGTTGTGGCCTAATGGCAAGAAACTGCGTTGCAATCTCGAATGGGATCGGAAGAAGGAAGGGCAATCTCCTCCCATGAAATTAACTACCTCTGAAAACCCACCCAAGGGCCAGCTGTGGGGTAGAACAGGAGTTTATACGACAGAAATTATAATGTTGTTGTTGTTATGTGCCGTCGAGTCGTTTCCGACTCATAGCGACCCTATGCACAACAGCCCTAAACACTGCTTTATCCTGCGCCAACCACACTGCCTCTGACACACC
>NW_006399815.1:12195673-12197512 GCF_000299155.1 Elephantulus edwardii | reverse complement strand
TATGGCTGACTCTGAGAAGAATGGGAATCCTAGAACATTTGATCGTGCTAATGTGAAACCTATACTTGGACCAAGAGGGAGTTGTCAGAACAGAGCAGGGAGACACTGGATGGTTCAAAATCAAGAAGGGGGTCCATCAGGGATGTATTTTGTCTCCATGCCTTTTCAATCTGTATGCAGAACAGATCATCTGAGACACTGGGCTGTACGAGGAGGAATGTGGCTTCTGGATTCGTGGAACAATCGTCAACAACCTGCATTATGCAGATGGCACAACCCTGCTCCCTGAAACTGACGAGGACCTGAAGCACTTGCTGCAGAAGGTCAAGGACTGCAGTGTTCAATATGAATTGAAGCTCAATATCAAGAAAACAAATATTCTCACCACTGGACCAATTGGCATCATCAATGGATGGTGAAGAGATTGAAATAGTTAACAGTTTTAGTTTACTTGGCTCCACAATCAACACTCTTGGTAACAGCAGTCAGGAAATCAGGAGATGAATTGCATTGGGAAAGTCAGCTGTGAGGGACCTCTCAAGACAACTGAAGTGCAACGACATCAGGCTGGAGATTAAGGTAAGCCTGATCCAGGCTAAAGTCTTCGCAATTACGTGCTATGCATTGGAGAGTTGGATAGTGAATAGGGATGATAGAAAGAGAATTGATGCCTTTAAGCTTTGGTGCTGGAGAAGAGTGTTGAATATACCATGGACTGCTAGGAGAACAAACAGGTTTGTCCTAGAGAGGGTGAAGCCAGAATGTTCCCTGGAGTCAAGGATTCTAATGCTTCGTCTGACATACTTTGGGCATGTTGCAAGGAGGGACTGGTCCTTGGAGAGGGACGGGACATTATTTTTGAGAGAGTGGAGGGACAGCACAGGAGAGGAAGGCCCTCGGTGAGATGGATCGATTCTCTGAGTGGAGTGGTGGGAATGAATGTGTTTGAGACAGCGAGGTTGGCACAGGATAGGACGGCATTTAGGGCTCTTGTACATAGGGTCGCTATGAGTCACAAATGACTCGATGGCACATAACAACAACAACATGTCTTGAATATTCTATGGACCACCAAGAAAACAAATAGTTCTGTCTTGGAAAGGGTGAAACCAAGTTTCTCCTTGGAGGCTAGGATTTTTTATTTTATTTTATTTAAATTTATTATTAATTTCAGTAAAAATTTACAAAGACTTTGGATTTCCATTCATTCATTGTTGCACTTTTCAACCCTTCCAGCCCTCTCCCTAGTATACTACCTCTTGGAAAAGTAAAATTTTTTCATTGTTTTATAAGCCCTCCCCCAGGTCTACTCCACCATGTAGCCTTCGCTCTAGACTCCTGTCATGACAAAAATACCTAATCACGTATCTCTTTTAAACAGTTTTCTCCCTCATCTGTTTCAATGCAGTATACATTATTGAACCCATCTTTTTCAGTCTCTCTGCAAACCCAAGGTCAGTCCTGTTTTACAACAGTGGCACCATGCAGTATTTGTCCTTTGTGACTGGGATTCTTCACTCAGCATAATGTCCTCCAGAGTAATTTTGAATAATATTGCATGAGTTCCTTGTTTTTCAATGCAGCATAGTATACCATTATGTGAATATACCACTGCTTCACCAAAGAGTACATTCAGATGGTTGACAAGTGCATGAAGAAATGTTCAAAATCCCTACCTCTAAGAGACATGCAAATTAAAACAACTATGAGATATCATCTCACCCCAGACAGAATAGCAAAATTTAACAGCAAGCAACAAATGCTGGCGTGGTTGTGGAGAAACTGGAACCCTTATTCACTGTTGGTGGGAGTGTAAAATGGTGCAACCACTGTGGAAGG
>NW_006399815.1:12188842-12195573 GCF_000299155.1 Elephantulus edwardii | reverse complement strand
CAGCCTGGACTTCTGGCAGTTCTCTGCTGATGTGCTGTTCTAATCGTTTTTGGATAATCTTCAGTAGAATCTTGCTTGCATTTGAAATCAATGACACTGTTCTGTAGTTTCCACACTCAGTTGGGCAATATCAAGCACTATGTTGAATATCAAAGTTGGTTGCAGGAATTCCATTAAAAGTACAGCAACCCTCATGTTCTTATATATGGTCTTATAACAGCTTTTTACTCTAAAAATTTATTTCAGTTTGGTTTTTTCAATTGTTATAAGAATATTTAACCTGTGTTCTCATGATTTATTAGGACTATCTGAAGAACACTGACACTTTATTATCCCTATAGAATTTTATTCATGTGTTTATGAATAGTACAGGAACTGGGCTATTTAAGACTTGCACAGACCTATCCTTTCTTAAAGATTTAAGGTAAATCATCATTAATTAATATTCATTATTCTTTTACTGAGCCATATATTATCTCAAACCAGATACACAGAATCTATAAAATATTCATTGTCTACCTTTCCCTTAAAAAAATCTTTATAATATATCCTTTGTGCTCTGATGGCATAGTAATTAGTAGCTGAACTGTCCATCCATAAGGCATATGGTTCAAATCCACCAACTATTTCCCATGAGAAAGATTAGCCATTTTCTCCTGTGAGATTTACAGCCTCTGAAAACCTGCTGAAAAATCACTTATGAATCAGTTCTAACTCAAAGGTCCCTAAGAATGCATCAACATTTTGTACTATACAACTGTTTGCAAAGATGTTATTGGATAATTTAAATGAGATAAATAAAGCTTCCCTCTGATAGATGTTGTTGTTGTTGTTATTATATATAATCCAGTAGAAACTGGTCCATATCTGATCCTCCAGTGAATTTTCAGAGACAGTAAATTGCATAGGAGGAGATTGTCCATCCTTCTCCCATGAGCAGCTGGTGGATTCAAACCAAGTGACTTTGAGATTGTAGCACAACTCCTTACCATGAATTATTGTTGTTGTTGTTATATTGTTACGTTGATGGATAGAAGTAAAAAATATAACTTTAGTTGAATATGGTTTTATGAATAGCCTGTTATACGTTTGATTTGATGGATTACTCAGAATATAAAATAAATTAATATTTATAATAATAGAACCATGTACATGACTTACTTTGTCTAATTTTCTCAAAAGCCCAGGGAACTAGCTATCAAATTGTGATCACCTTATTTTACCGGATAATAGTAATAAAGATCTGAAGTTAAATAGTTTGAACAAAGTCATGAAGTAGCAGAGCTTCATCTCCCAATCCAATTATTTGATTTTGAAGCTATAAGCTCCTAAGTATTATGTTTTTCAAATCAATTAAAAGGTAAGTGGGTTGGCTAGTGCAAATTAAGTAACTTATTTCTGAATGTTCATCAAACATATAAAGTATTAACTGAAAGGAAGAGAAAATAGCGGATACTGTTGTGGTGTTGCTGGTGCAGTCCATCACACGGCAAGAGATTGCCCATTCTTCTTCCACAGAGCCGCTGATGGATTCAAACCATGTGCTTTTGGAATTGTAGCACAGCTTCTTACCACTGTACTACCAGAGCTCCCTAATATACTGATACAAATTAATTTGTTAAAGATGATACTGGCAATATTTGGAATTTCTGTTTGGATATTTTTTAATTTTTATTAATTTGCTTATAAAATTCATATCCTTTGTGTTTCATTCCTATACATTGTGTTTCACACATTCCTTCATTCACATCGTGTTTTATATGATCATTTCTATACATTGTGTTTTATAAAATTATTTACCATGAGATGGATCGATTCAGTGATTAGGGTAATGGGAGTAGGTGTGTCAGAGACAGTGAGGTTGGCATAGGGTAGAGCAGGGTTTAGGCCTCTTGTACACAGGGTTACTGCAAGTTGCAAGTGACTCAACAGCACATAACAACAACTATTACTCTACCTTTTGAGATCCCTAATGGGTCTGGGTCTTTCCTAATTCTTTTACCCCCTCCCACGACCTACCAAACTCTACAGCCCCATAATTCCTCCCAAGCTTCTGTACCCGAACTCCCTTGCCACTCTTCTTCTCCCTTTGGAGTTATATATACATCTTAGTAGTTATCCTTATATTTTTTTACAATAATGGTCTTATGCAGTATTTGTCCTTAGTAGATTGAGTCAATTCACTCAACACAATTCTCTCCAGCCTCTGCTACTTTATATAGTATTTTTCAAGATTGTTACTCCTGAGTGCTGCATAGAATTTCACCATGTGAATGTTCCATAGTTTCTCAAACCATTTGTTTGTTGATGGACAATTGGGCTGTTTCCATTTCCTTGCCATTGTGAATAATACTGCTGTGTACATCAGTGTACAGTACATATCCATTTGTGTCTCAGTTCTATTTTCTTTGGAGTTGCATCTATTTCCTAAACCACATGCCTCTGGAATCTCTATGAACTTTGATAAATGACAATAGTTATAGGACGGTTTCAGACCTTTTGTGCTTAGTGTTGCTATGAGTCATACTTGACTCAGCAGCAATCAACAACAACAACAACATATTTCTAGCAGTGTAATATAGCTGGGTCATATAAAATTTCTATTTTCAGATATTTTGGATAATGCCAACCTGCCTTACAGAGTGCTTATGCCATTTTACAATCCCACCAAGATTGTATGAGAGTGCCAATCTTTCCACATCCTCTTCAACATTTATACTTGCTCTCCTATAAAACTTAGCCACTGCTACAGGGATGAGATCGTATCACCTGATGGTTTTAATATATACATCTCTCTGATCTCCAGTGATTTTAAACATCTCTTCATGTGCCTGTTTGTCATCCAATGTCTTCTTCCCATGAAGTGTCTTTCCCTGTCTTTTGCCAATTTGTTCTCTTCTAATTTTATCTTGGGTTGTTTTTTTTTTGACAGAAATGTGAAACTTAGACATCAGCTGCTAATTAGAATAGGAGAAAATGTTAGCAAGGATGTGGACATGAGAGAGACAGTTTTGGAAAAAGAGTTTTAAAGAAAAAATATTTTCAATATGCTTCATTTGAAATCTTTTGGGTCATTCAAGAAGGGAGAATAATGGCTGGTTGGACATATAATACCGTTGCTCAATCAGAAGATGGAGACTGGAGACATATGTTTGATCATTAGTGAAAAACTTCCATATTTTAAACTTTGAGGTAAAAACTGTTACCAGAGAGAATTAGACAAGTTAGGGGATCCTGAAATCACAACTTAGGAAAAGGAAGAGCAGAAGAAAAATTAAAAATAAAATTAAGAGAGGGATGAAGACAATATAAAAAATAGCAATGACATTTACTAGGTAAACATTGACAAGAAAAAGTAAAGTCAATTCAGCTTCCATAAAGGTGATAGTTTTTGGCCTACACTAACTCCACAAGGGAGAAGAGTCTCCTTCAACAATATCAGTGTCATAAAGTTGATTTATAAGGACAAGCATAAGTCCACACTCTTGCAACTATTTCTGTCAATTTTAACACCAACTATTCCTCCTAGGACTCTCACTACTCTAGGGGTTTCATTTGCAATAGCCACATGGAACTCCAGGGAGCTTTGGAGTAACAATCTCTATTGAGTTGTGCTGATAACTCAAAGATAACACTTCTCTGGCACCTCAAATCCACCACTGATTCTGCAAATAAAGATGGACAATCTCTTTCTGTACAATTTATAGTCTCAGAAACCTATGGGAGGGTTAGTTATGACTCTATTATGACTCAATGGCAATGAGTTTTTTAATACTAAAAATTATTTTGTAAAGAATCCTCACATTTAATTGTAATATTATCAGTTATATAACATCTCATTCTTCTCTCGCTTATTGACAAGTTTAGTTTACAAATATTCAGCCATTGCTCAAAATCAGTGTCATGTAAGGAAGAGAATTAAAAAATGGATTCTGGACCCTCAAAATTGCTTGACACAGCACTTCTGTTGTTCTGGACATTAATACTGGTGCTTGAGTGGACCTGGGATTTGGCAGTGGGACTAGAGGAATAATTGGCACCTGTGAGGCATGAGCAGCTGGCAGGGACAGGGACCGAGATGGTTTTTACTGTTTCCTGCCTGTGTTCAATCCAAGTCTCCTGCAGCTATCCCCTCTGCAACCCCAGCTTTAGGCTGCTACCCTATAGGTCAAAGAAGATCCCAAGAAAATGAAATACATATTGCTGGTCTTAGAGAACTTGGAATCCAGAGTGAAGAGACTAGGGACTGATAGTTTGCTTAGCAGAGGAGCTACCTGGATGAGGTGACCAACTTCTGCTGTGGCCCTAAGGTACTGAACGACCGCAGTACTTTTTCTATTGTAGGACTTGGACCTTCCGGGGCCTTTAAGTAAAACAGAACAACAGCAGTGACTTCTCCTACAACCCACCAATGGGTCTTTTTGGACAATCTGGAAGATTCAGTTCTTCTGAGAATTCCTTCAAAATCTGGCTTAGTCACTTCTTTCAAATGAAAAGCTCCATGGTGGGACTCACAAGAGACTTCTAGTGAGATGATTGCTTTAATTGTGAGCACAAATGATGTGGATCATTCTATAGTGCAGGAGATAAACAAATGGAAGAAATCTAGGTTAAAGAACAAGATATACAAATAGATTTTTATTTTGCTTACTGTTGTTTTACACGGAAATATTGGATTGCAAAATAGCTGATAAGTGAGGAGTAGGTGCATTTGTAACTGAGTAGAAGCCTCTATTTATTCTTTCTTTTCAAAGATTTGATTAGATATTAAAATTAATTATATTAATTAATTGTTACAAACCAAAGTATCTATGAATGACAGAATGAAAATGCAATATGATTTTTAAACATTTACTGAAAAAAAAAGAAAGTATAAAGCACTGGCAATAACAAAACAACAAAGCATGCTTTAGCACATACAGACAAAACCACAGGATTTGAAATGTCACTGTTACTGGGTAATGATGACAGCTCTGACCAGAGTGCCTTAGAAGGTTCAAAGAGTAAAGCAGTGTAGAGTTTTATCCTTGCTGTTGTTGTTAGGTGCCGTTGAGTTGAGTGTGACTCCTAGAGACCCCATGAATAACAGATCTGAACCCTGTCGCTTCCTGTGACATCCTCACCCTTCCTGACACACTAGAGCCCATTGTGACAGTCACTGTTTCAATTCATCTGGTTGAGAATCTTTTGCTCCTCTACTGACCCTCTACCTTTCCATGAAGTTCTACTCCTAGGAATAGCTTCTCTAAGCGACATGGCCCAAGTATGTGAGACAAAGCTTTGACATCTTTCCCTCCCAGGAGCACTCTGACTACTCTTTCTCTAAGACATGTTTGTTTCTTTTGGCAGTCCATGGGATATTTGGGACTTTTCTCCAACACCATAGCTCAAAAGCATCAATTCTTCTTCTGTCATCCTTATTTATTGTCCAGCTCTCTCTCAGATGCATAGCAAGTGATTGGAAACCTTGTGATATGAAATTGACCAAACCTTCAATCAAGATGTGTTAATGATAAATGGTGACTGAAATGCAAAAGTTAAAAACAAAGAAGGAATGGTAGTCAGAAAGTATATACTTGGTGACAGAAATGAGGCTGGAAATAGAATGCTAAAATTTTGCACGTTCACTGATGTATTCATTGCAAATAACTTTTTAAAATAACATAAATGTTGACTTTACACATTGACCTCACCTAGTGGACAACACAGAAATCTGATTGACTGCATTTGTGGAAGAAATCATTGGAAAAGCTTAATATCAGCAATCAAAACTAAGCCAGAGGCAGACTGTGGAAATGACCCATTAGTTGCTCATGCAATTTACCCTTGTAGGTCTATTGATATATTTTAGCTGAGTTTATAAAGAATGTGCCTTGTTATAACTAACCACCAGGATGTCTTTATGAAATATATGTTTTTGTTGAAACACTTTACAAAAGTTTTATAGTTTAGTATCACTTCCTCTGATGGTTCCACTTTGTGTGGTGTGTACATGTGGTCGTCACAACCCTGATAATACCACTGGTAAGGAGCATAGATGTGTATGCAATTGAACAGTATCCAAATGGATATTATGTAATACATGATCCTATTTCAAAGAACCTATTATTATAAAATGGTCAGTGGCAGGGCATAGCTGCAGAATCTTGTGACCTATATGTTGTAATTCTTAATTTAAAATACAAGTTTTTTAAAAACATTCTTTTTCATCCATTTTAGTAGAGCTGGAGTGAAATTTCCTCATTGTTTTGGGTTTTATTTTTATTTTCTATGTATAAGGCATATGCTCACATTTATTTTTGTGATCTGATTAACACAATAAAATATGTAATTCTCCTTGATAACTGCGCTAACATAAAAACAAACACTTTATTGTACCCAGTGTTGTCACATGTTGATAATAGATGAGACTTGGTTGACAATGATTGCTTTGTTTTACGTTTATTAGCCCATGCCAGGGTGCAAATGAACTTGTCCTAAATTCACTGTTCCACAACTATAATATGTGTAATGCATTAATTTTATTTTGAATAATACTTTCTTGTGTGAGTAGAATTCTAAGAGGTTATAAACTTGAGACTTTTAAACTTCTTCCATCCCAGTTCCATGAATCCATTATAAATGTTGAATATGTGAAAAAAATTTTTTTTCAGATGGTGGAAAGTTTATGCATAGCTGGTATTGTTTGGAAGAGATCTAAATGTTTTATCTCTCTCTCTCTCTGTCTCTCT
>NW_006399815.1:12176616-12185430 GCF_000299155.1 Elephantulus edwardii | reverse complement strand
ATACCATTTGACCCAGCAATTCCACTACTGGGAATATACCCCAAAGAGACCATAACTGACATCCAAGCAGATATATGCACACCCATGTTTATCACACCTTTGGTCACAATAGCAAAGAGTTGGAAACAACCTGAGGCTAGGATTTTGAAGCTGTCTCACATACTTTGGGCTCATGGCCAGGAGAGACCAGTCTTTGGAGAAGGACATCATGCTCAGAAGGGCAGAGAGACAGAACAGGAGAGAGAAGACCCTAGATGAGATGGATTGATACAGCAACTGGGACAATGGGGGCAAGTGTATCAGAGTCAGTGAGTCTGGCTCAGGACAGGGCAGGCTTCAGAGCTATTGCACACAGGGTCTCTATGAGTCACAGACAACTTGATGGCACATAACAATAGCAATAACTTAATATTTTTATGTGGTATCACAGAAATGAAAGAAAAAAATTGTAAGCATAACATTCTAAACTCTAGTGAGCTTTAGGGTGAATAACACTGTGCTTCCTTCTATTTTTGTCCATAGTACTAAATATAACAAGTAATTAAGGTACTATGGCCAAAAGTATACTTAATGTATTTAAATGAGCATAATAATAAAAACAGAAGTCCAGAATTATTTCACCATATGCTTGGAATGCAGATCCTATTATTCATCATTGCACTATATACCATCATCTTTTGTATTTCTGATAGTTAAACATCTCCAAATGGTGGTAGGAGGAGAAAGGTGACTTAACTGCAGTAAGTTCGTATTTCCTTTTTTCAAGTCTGCAACTGTTTGATGATTCTGAGGCCCTAGTGATTATAACCAGTTCCCAGTGCAATGAATGAAGAGAAAAATCTTACTTTCCTTCTTCCTTTGCCTCCTTTTTTAGTACCTTTATCTTCAATATTTGTTGTTTCTTAAATTTTTTTTATATGGGGTTGTGTTACAAAGGATTCCTGTTGGCATAGTGATTAAAATACTCATAGTACAGGGGGCTAGTCTGAACCAGCTCTGGGAGTTTAGATTTTTTAAATTTTTTTAATTGAATATTATTTCCTTATATATTGCTTTTCATTCATATACATCGTGCTTCACACATTCCATCACTGACATTGTGTTATGTACAATCATTTATATACATTGAGTTTTATAAAATTAATCACCATAGCTACCTTTGATTGCTACATAACATTAAAAAAGATATGAGTAGGCTATCTGCTCCTCATTTATCAACATATGGCCTTCTCTTCCTACGCAGCCTCTGTTGCATACCTGAGACACTATAGTGAAGGTCAGAATAAATGGATTTGACCTCATTGGACACCTTGTCACAAGGGCTGCTTTTAACTCTAGTAAAGTGGATGTTGTTGTCATCAATGACCCCTTCAAAGACTTCAGTTAGATATTCTCTATGTTCCAGTATGATTCCACAATAGCAATCTCAATGGCATTGTCAAGGCTGAGAATGGGAAGCTTGTCTTCAATGGGAAAACCATCTCTATCTTTCAAGAGTGAGGTCATGCCAGCATCAGGTGGGGTGATCTTGCTGTTGAACATGTTGTGGATTCCACCAGTGTCTTCAAAACCTTGGAGAAGGCTATAGCTCATTTGAAAGCTGGTGCCAAATGAGTAATCTTTGCTCCTCCTGAATATTGTTCATAGTCATTGTGAGAATATGTATGTGAATATATATCAAACATTGCTAAATCTCTATCTATATCTATCTATCTATCTATCTATCTATCTATCTATCTATCCATCTATCATCATTCATCTACCTACAGCTTTGCTTACTGTTGTGTGCCATCAAGTCAGAATCAAGAACCTGGCCCATAACTGACCCTCCAACAGATTTTTAGAGACAATAAATTGCACAAGAGGAATCTGTCCATATTTTTCCCACAGAGCAGCTTGTCGGTTCGAACTTCATACCTTCGTGTTGGCAGCACAGTTCTTTGCACTTAAGCCACCAAAGTGCCCTATATTGATATATATACACATATAATGTATATACACATGTAATTTTACACAAATGATATTTTCATATAGAAAAATTTAAATATGTATTTAACAACTTGTAATATAAAAATTAGCTATTTTGTAATCTAAGTAATGTCTGCCTTGTTATGTATTATTTTTATTGAAGATAGATATTTTTTCATGTATTTCTGGCCACCTCTCTGTATTCTTTTGGAGTTCTTAATCACTTACATAAACCAGTTTGGTTTTTTCCTTATTGACCATTACTTTGCCATAGTAATTTATATTTTAATGATATAGTCATTTTTCTATTATTTATGATATAGTACCACATGTTTGTTTTGGAATATTATTTGTAACATTAAGATGTTAGGTCAGGTTTTGCATTACCAGTCTATGAAAATATACAGTTTCTATGTTTTTAGCATGTTTTTATATCACAGTGGTTACCTATACTAAAATAATTATAATTACTTCTTCATGTTATTGGGTAATCTCCAGTGTATTCCAAGTCTCAGCAGCACTATAGGACAGAAAAGACCCGTCAAATAGTATTTCTTAGACTTAAACTTTATGGAATTTGACCAATAGCTCTATTCTGCAGCTTCTAGTGATTACATAGGTTGTTTAGTGGTGGGGTATATATACACCCTTGTGGCTATCTTTTATCTTACATTTTCATTTTATATATATTCTTTTAAAAATACTTACTGACTTTAATGCTTCTACTTTCTTCCAAAGAAATATGAGAGGAGTGGTGATATAGAAAACTTGTATGCTAATGGAAATTTTGACCTCATAGAAAAAGGCATTATTCAGTATAGACTTAGATGGGGAGAGATGCTGCTCTCAGCTTAGGGAGAAAACTGGATAGATGAAAATTATCATCTAGGAGCATACATTTATGAGTTAAAGACATTATTAATGACCTTCAGATTTTGTTGATAAGTGTGAAGTAAAATAATTTGGTTCTATTGTACGTTATTGCTTTTCCAACCTTATTCAGGTTTACGGATGCAGGCATGGAGGACATGGAAGACTGATTTTTAAGCAGGACTGGATTTAGTGAGGCCAAAGAGAGTCAAAGGGAGCTGAAGTTTTATTCAGAGAAGTAATTTAAGTACACCAGTCCTTGAAAAAAAGACACCATGCTCTCAGTGAATGAGAAAGACCCTCAGCAAGATGGATTGACACAGTGATTGCAGCAATGGGCATAAGCAGCGTGTCAGGCATTGAGAGGACAGTGCAGAAGAGGACAAACACGATTTTGATCTGTTTGTTGTTCACAGGATTGCTATGAGTCAGACAGAGTTGGCTTGAAAGCATGCCATTTAGGCTGAGTAGGTTAGGTAATAAAAATATAAAAGGAAAGTGGGAAATACAAAACTTCAGTCGAATCTGTGGACTATTGGTCTTGTTGAGGTTGAACAGTGGCTGCCATTATGGTATTATGATTGAGTGAGTTAGAAAGAAAAGCGAAGTTACAGTGAGAGATGGTAGAAGGTGAAATTATAGAGGGAGTTTCCGTCATGGTACAACGAAAGCAATCCATGGTTCAAGTAGTGTATTCTTGCGGTAAAAATAAGAAAAAATAAGTAGCCTAGAGGCAAGAATCTGCACTACAATCCTGAAGGCAAGGGATTCAAGGCAACTAGCTACTCATGGATAGAAAGATGGGCAATCTCCTCCTGTATGATTAACTGTCTCTGAAAACCTGCCAGAGGGTCAGCTCAGGGTGGGTTCCAATTCTATGGTACACAATAAAAACAACATCCTATAGTTTGGCAACTAGTATCCATCTTAGATAATTCTTTAATTTGCTATGTTAAATGTTAATATGTATGTTAAAAAGGCAATTAAAGCACAATATAGTTGCATGAACTTATGAGGTTATGGATTCATTAAGATAATGTGTAAATTTGATTTCCTTTCTTTTCTCTTTAATCCAAATAGATATGTGCCATTCATATTTATCTTCTTCCACAGACTATTTAGACTGTCTACCTTAATTTGATGCTTTGGGCCCTAAATTTTCCACATTCTAAATGATTGTTATCGTCCATGATTCTAATTGTTGCTGGCCTATTTTTATAAAGTGCCACTCTGTAATCACATCAGTGATTTAATGTTTCTAAATCATTTACATGTTTAAGCCTCTGGTATTATGAATATTTTACAAAGTAGCTGATTTCTATTTATACACTGAGAATACCTCAACGTCAAACAAAGTGTTCTCTTGGTGTTTTGAGAATTTCAAAGCCTATTTGATAAGAAATTCAATAACGTTTTAAAATGTGCTACCATTTTCCCAGCATATTCCACATGAACAGCCCTGGATTAATTAAAACATACAAAGACT
Organism: Elephantulus edwardii; assembly: GCF_000299155.1. Classification (NCBI taxonomy): domain Eukaryota; kingdom Metazoa; phylum Chordata; class Mammalia; order Macroscelidea; family Macroscelididae; genus Elephantulus; species Elephantulus edwardii. Next base: position 12,181,106 of record NW_006399815.1, on the reverse strand, counting down.
GTAATCCTTACAGAAGCAGACTGCCAAATCTTTCTCCCACAGAGGAGTTTGAATCACTTACCATTTGGTTAGTACCCAAATACTTAAACCATGTATCACCAAGGATATTATTCATATGATTAAATAGGATAGATGATTATTTGTACTTATTGGTGTAATAAAATTTTGTCTTAATTATGATATTGTCATCATCTTGTATGTGGATAACACATACTTTAGTTGTGGTTGTTCTTCTGAGGTTTACTTTTACAAGGAAACATTTATAAACCAAAACCAAAATTTCAAACCTACTGTCATTGACTTGTATATAAACCCACTTTCTTTGAATCCATTCTGACTCATAATGACTCGCTAGCAAGTTAACAGGTTTCCAAGGAGATAAATCTTAATGGGAGGATACTTTGGTTAGCACACCCATTAGTGACATATCATGCTATCAGCACAGAAGCTTTAAGGCAGAGTAGAGGTACCCCAGAGGATTTCCAAAGCTGTGGTTTTCAAAAGAATAGACTAATTCATCTTGTACTCATGCAGCCAAATTACTGATCTTCCTGTTGTCAGCTGAGCTCTTTAGCCACTGTAACACCATAGCTGCTATGATACCTTATTTAATACCTTAAGTAGCTTCTCTTTCCTTTCATCTGTTTCTCCCTTCTTAAATTGTTGTCTAGTGGCATAGTTCAACAAGCAGATGCTTCCCTAAATGTGCTCACTGGGTTGTGCCAGGAAATCTGGAAGACAACTACCTGGCCAACTGACTGGAAGAGATTCATATTTATTCCCATTAAGAAGAAAAAAAAAGTGACTCAACAGAGTGTGGAAATTATCAAACAGTATCACTACTATCACACAAGCAAAATTCTACTGAAGATTATCCAAAAATGATTGGAACAATACATCAACGGAGAATTCTCAGACATGCAGGCTGGATTTGAAGAGGTCATGGTACTAGAGACATTATTGCCAATGTCAGATGAATCTGGCAGAAAGCAAAGAATACCGGAGGGATATATAGCAGCATTTCATTGACTATGCAAAAACCTTTGACTGTGTGTATCAAACAAATAGTGGCCATAACCTTAAGGAGAATGGGAATCCCAGAGCACTTGATTGTGCTCCTGCAAAATCTATATATACTCGGACCAGGAAGCAGTCCCCAGAACAGAGAAAGAAAATACTGCATGGTTCAAAATCAAGAAAGGAGTGCATCAGGAATTCATCCTTTCAATCTATATGGAGAACAGATTATTTGGGAAGCTGGGCTTTAGGAGGAGAAAGACTTATCAACAACCTATATTATGTGGATGACACAACCTTGCTTGTTGAAACTGAAGAGGACCTGAAGCACTTGCTTCAGAAGGTCAAGAACTGTAGTCTTCAATATGGATTGAAGCTCACTACTAGGTCTATTTGTAACATCATGATAGATGGAGAAGATATTGAGGTTGTTAGCAATTACAGCTTTCTCAGTTCCACAATCATCACTCTTGGCCCCAAGAGTAAAGAAATCAAAAGACAAAAAGCACTGGGGAAAACCTGCTATCAGGGACCTCTCCAGAGTACTGAGAAGCAATGTCAGTCTAGAGACTAAGGTGCGCCTGATACAGACCATGGGCTTCACAATTACCTGTTATGCATTAGAGACCTGGGAAATGACTAAGGATGACAGAAGAATTGATCCCTTTGACTTTTGGTGCTAGAGAAGAATCTTGAACATACCATGGATCACCAAGAAAACAAATAGGTCTATCTTGGAAAGGATGGAACCAAGTTTCTCCTTGGATGTTAGAATTTTGAAGCTCTGTTTCACATACTTTGGGCATGTGGCCAGGAGGGGCCAGTCCTTGGAGAAGGACATCATGCTTGAAAGGGTGATGGGACAAAGAAAGAGAGGAAGACCCTGGGTGAGATGTATTGATACAGTAACTGAGACAATGAGGGTAAGTGTGTTGTACGTAAGGTCACTATAAATTGTAGGTGATTTTACAGCACATAAAAACAATAGTGATATCCTACTACAAGCAAGATTAAAATTGTTGATCTCTTTCATCTTCCCTCCCTTTCCCTTCTGGAAATATTTTTTCATCTTGCTCAATTTAATAACTACGAAGTATTCTCTAAATCTGCTCTATATTTTTATACTCATTAATTATTACCCTTCTTAATTTTTAGTATATTTGTGCTTTATTTACACTTATCTTTCAATTAGTTTTCCTTGTTGAAATTTTTTGTTCTCTAATAAAATCACAGAAAAGGCACACATAGAACAGTACTTCTGGGTTCCTGTCAGCTAATAGCAGCTTCTTTGTGACATCTAGACCACAGAATTATTTGGATTTGAAATAAAAATCTTGGAACTCATGAGTATCTTAAATATGTTACTTAATTCTCTTTTTGCATCAAAAGTGCTGTTGAACTATCTGATTTATTTAAAAAGAAATTATTTAGTAGCTAAAAGGATTTTTTTTTTCAATTAAAGTCCGGTTCTTTTTCTTTTTTAAAGTCTGATTCTTTTATTAAAATATGCATAGGTATGGGAAGGATGATTTCCTAAGATATGAATTTTGGTTTTTAAAAATAAAGTTTCAAGTTTGTTTGTTTGTTTTTTCACTGCAGAAAAAGGTATTGAGGGGTTTGGTATTTGTTCTTTTTAAAAAACATATAAATGAATTGCATTTCAAACTATTCTTTCTATAACCATTAATGTAAGGTTTAATGTATGGAATCTGTTTTGATCCCTAGAATCAGAATCAGACTAGTTGTAAACAGAGCTATGCCAAACAATGTTTCCTGACTATGAAGCCATAGTCAAAGATTAGAGATATTTTTCAATCTAATTGAATTCCTAATACTTAGCAGTACTCAATTGTGATACTTTCAGACTACTGTTGTTTTTGTTAGGTGCCATCAGGTGGAGTAGGGCTCATAGTGACCTTATAATCAGCTCATCTCAACCCCGTCTTATCCTGTACCATCTTCACACTTTCTAACACGCTAGAGCCCATTGTGGCAGTCACCATGTCAATCCACCAAGTCGAGGGTCTGGCTCTCCTTCACCTACCCTCCAATCTGTTAAGCATTATGTCCCTCTCCAAGGAACAGCCCCGCCTAGCAAAATGCCCAAAGTATATGAGGTGAAGCCTCATCATTCTTGCCTCCAAAGGACACTCTGGCTGTACCCTCACCAAGACATATTTATTTGTTCTTTTGGCCATCCATGGGACGTTCAATGCTCTTCTCTAACACCACAACTCAAAAGCTATCCCTATTTGTTGTTATCCCTATTCATTGTTCAGCTCTCAGATGCATAACAAGTGATAAGAAAGACTACTGAAATACTAGAAAATGTATTTATGAACTAACTTTGAGGAAACAAAACAATCCTGTACTAAACTAAATAAATATTCATAGGAAATTTGCGTATAAACTTCTCTGAATGTTGTCAGATGTTATCTCCAAATGTTTCCCAAAAGTATTTGTTTCCAAAACATATTTGACAAGAAGCCTCTTGGCAAATAAATATATTCACATGTCTAAGTGTCATACATTTGAAAAATGTTGGCCTAATTAATTCACTGCGCATCTGTCCAGATTTATCTCAACATTCTCCAATTGTTGATATATTTCATCTGCACCGTCTTTAGGAAGCTCCGGCAGCCTAGGTAAGGGGTTGCATTGCCAACCCAAAGGCATGTAGTTTGAATCCATCAGCTGCTCAGTGGGAGAAAGATATAGTCTCCTCCTTTGAATTTCTTACTCCTGGAAACCTACTGGAGAATGTATTGATTCAGACTAGATAGCAAATAACAGAAACATTAATCTTTAGAAATAAATATACATCTAGTATATTTCTGATACAAATAGAGAAGATGTCTTTCTAGATACTCTGTACAACTAAAAATAATATAAAATTTATTCTTTTGTCCATATTCACTGGATATTTCTACCTTTAATGTGTAGTTTTCTCTTTTCTTTCCCTTTAAAGTGTTAAACCCAATTAAAAATGGTTTATCCAATTTTTATTACTTTATGTGACTTCAAACACATTAGAATAAATTTGAAATTTTATTTATTTTTTTTTTTTCTTGGATGGATGAGTTTTATAGGCACATGGTTCAAATCTACCAGCTGCTCTGTGGGAGAAAGATAGACACTCTCCTCCCATGTGACTCACTGTCTCTGACAACCCACAACAAGGTCAGCTATGGGTGGGCTCTGACTCTTTGGTACACAACAACAAAAAAGACTAATGCATGCTCTCCAGCTTGCTCTTTTGTTACTGTTGCAGGCCAGGAGATTTCTTGGTAACATAGTTTATTATTGTTTTAAACTTAAAACCAGGAGAAGATAAAATAGATGAATGGGACCTTCTAAGAATCAAATCCCTATGCGCATCCAGAAACTTCTCTAACAGGGTAAAAAGGGAAGCCACAGACTGGGAAAAAGTTTTTGGTAATGACATGTCAGACAAGGGACTTATATCTAGAATT
>NW_006399815.1:12173855-12175661 GCF_000299155.1 Elephantulus edwardii | reverse complement strand
AAACTAAATTACTAAGAAAAAACACAAAACAAAACCTTTGCCATTTAATCAGTCTTCTTGCTGTTCTTTTGGATAGTGGAGGGGAGTGACGTTTGTTTTTCCTAATCATTGAGGACTAGCACCATGAAGAAATGTGAATTGTGTTTTAGATTAGCTAAATCTCTGTCTTTAATACTACTTTCAAGTTGGCACCAGGCTCCTATTTAATCTGAATGGCAATGCAGGAGAACTGATTGCTCTGTTTCTTATTACTGTGAGATTTACAATGCATATTGACTAGTACATACACAAGCAAGGTCACAGAACACTTTAGACTTTTTAATTCCTCTTTAATTCAGAATCAGGCTCAACTATTAACCTCTGAACTACTTACATTAAGTATCTATTGAATTTAGACTAGATTTTCTTTTCTTTCAAAGGAATACTAGATAGATACTATGATGAATATTAATTTTATAAATAGATAAAGATTACTTCTAAGTTAGTTATTTACTATCCCCAAGTAAGAGGAAATTGGTTCAGACTACTATGTGAGGAATTTTGGACACACTCCTGATGCTTTTGTGAATTGCATTTAGTAGTGATAGACAACAAAATCAGCTATAGTGTTAGAAGCAACCACGAAGGTAGGAAGGCAAGGAATTGCTCTGTGATGGGACTATCACTGAAGGATATTGCCTTTTAAAGACAGATTAGAATACAATGATCTGGAAAATATAGGAAAACATTTCCAGAAATTATCTAAAACAAACTCTATTAGGCAGAAAAAAATCTGCAAAAATAGAAATTAGTTACTGAACATAATCAGAAAACTAAGCATAAGGTAAAATAAAGTCCAGTACAATTTAAAAAGAAAGTGTCCTTCTCGAGAGCTCTGGTGATCTAGTCCATAGAGGGTCGTATTGCTAACTCAAAGGCCACCCATCTCTTCGGATGTTTGAATCCACAGGTATCTCCACAGGAGAAAGATGGGCAGTCTTCCTGTTATAAATTATAGCACTGAAGATATGATGGAGGGTTGCTATGCATGGAAAGCAATTTCACAGCAGTGGATTCTTTTTAAGGCTCCTTAAAAGATACTTGAAGGAGCTCTAGTGACATAGTCCTTTGGGAACTGTGCTGCCAACCCCAAGGTGGCACTTTTCTGGTGGCTTGAATCCATCTCCAGTTCAATTGGAGAAATCTCCGGTGTAACACATAGCCTCCAAAAACCCACTGGAGAGTCAGCTACGAGGCTATTATGACTCAATAGCAGTGACTTTGGGTTTTTATATAACAGTTTAAAATAAATATGTATAGATATAATAATGAAAAGGAAAAATTAACTTGTATAGAAGCTTAGTTTAAGTGTTCATTTTTTTCTGTGTGGAAGAACAAACTGAGTCAGCCTTGTTGCTGTACTGTGCAGAAGTGCTGAAGATTCAGTGGTGAATAAAATCACATGTGATTTACTGACTTTTATGGCTTGCAATGTAATATTTGATACTAGAGATTAATAATAATAATGAAACACCATTAAAAAGTGAGAGATGTGCTGTGATGGAAGTCCTTGGGTGATGTTGTTGTTGTTGTTGCTGGTATGTGTCGTCGAGTCATTTGCAACTCATAGTGACCCTAGTTACAACAGCCCTAAACCCTGCTCTATCCTGTGCCAATCTCATTGCCTCTGACACACCCATCCCAATTACCCCAGTCACTGAATCAATCCACCTCATAGACGGTCTTCCCCTCCTGCGCTGTCACTCCACCCTACCAAGCATGATGTCCCTCTCCAAGGACCTGTCTCTCCTTACAACATGTCCAAAG
>NW_006399815.1:12154144-12172485 GCF_000299155.1 Elephantulus edwardii | reverse complement strand
CCTCCTGGATCATTTAACATTCTGCCTAAAACATCCTTGATTGTAGCAACTCGAGGTTTGAATTTGTTCTTCAGTTCCTTGAGCTTAAGAAATGCTGAATGACTTCGTCTCTTTTGATTTTCCAACTCTAGCTCCTCGCACATTTCATTTTAATATTTTGCTTTGTCATTCCGTGCTGCCTTTTGGAATCTTCTGTTCAGCTCTTTAGTGTCTTGGATTCTTCCTTGTGCTTTGGCTTCTCTACGTTCCAGTGCAATCTTCAGAGTCTCTTCTGACATCCATTTTGGTCTTTTCTTCCTCTTCTGTCTTTGTAATGACCGTCTGCACTCTTCCTGGATGATACATTTAACATCCTCCCACAACTCATCTGGTCTTCGCTCATTAGTGTTCAAGGCCTCAAACCTATTCCTGAGATGATTCTGAAATTCAGGTTGTATGAAATTAAAGTCATAAAAAACATTTGTATCACCTTGTTTTTATGGTTGCAAATAGAAAAGTTAGAACTTCAAGCCCATTCAGAAGCACCCAGAAAGAAAGGTCTGGTAATTTTCTCCTGGAAAAAAAAACCCAAAACAACTATTGAGAACTTTCTGATGCACAGCTCTTAACTAAAATATATATGAGTTAACAGCAATATGATAGGAACTAATTATACATTTGCAAATTAACAGAAAAAACATTCTGTGAAGATCAGAAAAGTTTCCTTGTGCAGAGGAGCTTAAGTGAACATCTGAACATTTAGTAGAGCTTATTTTATCAAATGTGGTATAATGATATTAAACTGATAATATTCTGGATAGAGATAATAGTAAAATATACATTGGAAGAAAGGACACAGAGAAAATACCTGTCCCTGGTTCTCAGAGAAAGAAGAAAATGGAGTAAGATGAGTTTAAAGAGATGAGTATGGCACAAATGATGAGGGTTTGAGAGAGCATATTAACTTTTTGGGCCTGTGTTCAGAGTAATAGAGAAGGAGATAAAAAGGAACAGAATGTGCTACAGAAGGCCCATATGTTGTTGGAGTAGGTGGACAGGGAGAATGCAATTTGAAGTATCATAGGTAATTTTGGAAGTAGAAACTATTTAATTGGTGATCGATCAGATAGTTCTACAGTTGAGTGAGGTTGTGATTGTAACTCTTTTTATAGATATGAGTCACTGAGTGGGTAGTAGTGTTCTTCAATATGATTAAAAACAAGGGACAGAAGTAGATTTCTGTGGGTGAAAGATATCAACTTTATTTGGTAATAGGATGAATTTTAGGGATCTATGAGAAATATAAGCCTCATGAAAAAAAATTATTTCTCTGAAATTGGTACAAGGAATTTGGACTTACATCCTTCTAAACAAGAGATAGACAACAGTTTAAGAAACCAGTAACAGTGGGTAGTTCAAGGTATCATGGAAGTGATTGGTGATCATATTGAGAGGTGGCTGGGGATGGGAGGGTTTGACAAGGTAGCCCGGTGTGCATGGAATAGGGAGGTAGCAGGGAAAGGGTAAAGACAAGTCACATGTGCTTGGGGTGGGTGGGTAATGAATGTATTGGTTATTTCTATAAGGGAAGTGTCTTTCACCTGCTAGGTAAAAATACTTGTCTGCCAGATACTCTTGTAGCAGTGAACATCCAAATTAAGACAGACTAGGAAGAAGGACTGGTCATCCACTTCTGATATATAGCTGGCCTTTGAAAACCCTATGTACAGCAGACTATACTTACAGTAGACAAACAAAATGGCAACTGAAATTGAGCCCTCAAATTTGGAAACACAAAGAAAGAGAAACAGTTGTAAGAAGAAATTAACAATGTGAGAAGCATGAATGTAGGAAAACTCGAAATTGTAAAGGGAGAAATAGAATGCATAAATGCTAACATACTAGGTATTTGTGAAATGAGATGGATTGGCAGGGGACATTTTGAGTCCCACAATCATATGATTTATTATGCTGGAGATGAAAAGGTGAGGAAAAACAGGGTCACTTTCATAGTCAAAAAAGGCCATTTCTAGATCCACCTTGAAATACAATATTGTGGATGAAAGGATAATATCCATGCGCACACAAGGAAGACCTGTTACTTACTACCACTATCTTTCAAATTTATGAGCCTACAAACAGAGCCAAAAAGGAGGAAATAGATGATTTCTATAAACTCTTGCAGTCAGAAATTGATCAAACATGTAACCAAGATGCTTTAATAATAATGGGTGACTGGAATGTAAAAGTTGGGAATCAGGAAGAAGGATCAGTAGTTGGAAAACATGGACTTGGTGACAGAAATGAGGTCAGGAATAGAATGATAGAATTCTGTACAATCATAGCATATATCTTTTCTTAAAAAAACCAACAGAAACACAGGCTACACACATGGATTTCACCTGATGGGATGCACAAGAATCAGATGGATTATATTTGTGGTAGGAACCATTGGAGAAATTAAATATCAGCAATAAAAATTGGGCCAGGTGCTGATTGTGGAACAGACTGTCAACTTCTCATATACAAGTTCAAATTAAAACTAAAGGTTAAATCAAATCAACAGGAATAAAATTTTTACCTTTAATCTGTCTCCCATGAGTTTAAAAACTCACTCAGGAAAAGGTTTGAGGTCTTGAACACTAATGAATGAAAACCAGATAAACTGTGGAAAGATATCAAGAATACTGTTCATGAAGAATGCAAAAAAATATTATAATTAAGAAGGAAAAAGAAGACCAAAATGGATGTCAGAAGAGACTATGAACATTGCACTGGAGCACTGAGAATCCAAAGCAAAGGGAAGAAATAAAAAAAGTTAAGGAGCTGTATAGATTTCAAAGGGCAGCTCTGGAAGATAAGGCAAAATACTGTAATGAAATGTGCAAGGAGCTAGAGTCAGAAAATCAAAAGGGCAGAACTCACTCAGCATTTCTTAAGCTGAAAGAACTAAAGAATAAAGTCAAGCCATGAGTTGCAATGCTTAAGGATGCTGTGGGCTGAATATTGAATGACTCAAGAAGCATTAAAAAGCAGATGGAAGGAGTATACAGAGTCATTGTACCAAAAAGAATTGGCTGACACAGAAGAATTTCAAGAAACAACATATGAGCAAGATGCAATAGTGATGAAGGAGGTAGTACAGGCTTCTCTGAAGGGCTTGGCAAAAAATAAAACCCCAGGAATTGATGGAATGCCAGTTGACTTATTTTTCAACAAAGAGATGCAGCCCTGCATTTGCTTTCCAAGTTGTGCCACAAAATCTGGAGGACAACTACTTGGCCAACTGATTGGAAGAGATCCATATTTATTCCCATTCCAAAAAAAGGGGACCCAACATAGTGTAGAAATTATCAAACAATATCACTATTATTACACACTAGCAAAATCCTGCTGAAGATTATCCAGAAAAGACGAACAGTATATTGACAGAGAACTACCAGAAATTCAGACTGGGTTTAGCAGAGGTTATGGCCCTAGGGACATTATTGCCAGTGTCAGATGGATCTTGGCAGAGAGCAAAGAGTACCAGAGAATGTATACCTGTGTATCATTGACTATGCAAAGGCATTTGACTGTGTGGATCACAATACATTGTGGCTGACCTTGAGGGAAATGGGAGTCTTAGAACACTTTGTTGTGCTCATAAAAAACCTATACTTGGACCAAGAAACTATTCTCAGAACAGAACAAGGAAACACTGCATGGTTCAAAATCATTAAAGGAGTGTGTCAGGGATTCGTCCTGTCCCCGTACCCTTTCAATTTGTATGTGGAACAGGTCATTTGAGAAGCAGAGCTTTATGAGGAGGAGTATGGCATCAGGATTGGGGGGAGACTCATTAACAACCTAGGATATGCAGATGACATAACCTTGTTTGCTGAAACTGAAGCACTTGCTGCAAAAGGTCAAGGACTGTAGTCTTCAATATGAATTGAAGCTCAACATCAAGAAGACAAAGATTCTCACCATTGGGCCAATTGGCAGCACCATATTAGATGGAGAAGAGATTGAGGTTGTTAACAATTACAGTTTGCTAGGATCCACAATCAACACTCTTAACATCAGCAGTTAGGAAATCAAAAGATGAATTTCACTTGGAAAATCTGCTGTCCAGGACCTCGCCAGAGTGCTGAAGAGCAACAATGTCAGTCTAGATATAAAGACGCACCTAATTCAGGCCATGGTCTTCACAACTACTTATTACGCTTCACAAAGTTGGACAATGACTAAGGTTGAGAGGAGAATAAATGCCTTCAAGTTGTGGTGCTGGGAAAGAGACTTGAACATATCATCAACTACTAAGAAAACAAATAGTCTGTCGGTGAGAGGGTAAAAACAAGTCTCTCTTTGGAGGCTAGTATTTTGAAGCTCTACTTCACTTACTTTGGGCACATAGCCAGTAGAGATTGGTCCTTGGAGAAGGACATCATGCTCAGAAGGGTGGACGGAAAGAAAGCACAGGAGAGGAAGACCCCAGATGAAATGGATTGATACAGTAACTGGGGTGATGGGGATTGGTATATTGGAATTAGTGAGACTGGTTCAGGACAGGGTTCAGAGCTTCCTCTACCTAGATCATTATGCATCACAGGCAACTCAATGACACATAACAACAATAGCATACTATGAAGGTTTGAAACTCTATGAACTTTGATAAATGTTGATAGTTGTAAGGGCATCAGGCCTTTTGTTCATAAGGTCACTATGAGTCGTGATGGACTCAAAGGCAATCAACAACGAGAACATGAGAAATACCCATTTATAATATCTAATAGGTTATTAAAAGTAGAAATCTTGGAATGCAAATTTGGAAATTATATGTATGAACATAATAATGGAAACCCAATGTGTAGATTGTACTTCTCAGAAAGTTAGTAGAATAAAAAGGAAAGATTTTAAAAAATTGATAATTTTACATGCTCTTTTCAAAATTCTTTTGCCACAAAAGGCATGTATATATTTAATAATTATTTCAAGGAAAGCAATCTTAATGTTATGTTGCTGTGTACCATTAATAATTATTTTTATTTCTTATTATTTGAATTACTTTTCCAAGAGGAAAAGTTTCACTGAAAAAAAATTTATTTCATTGCAATATCTCTATTTACCAGCTTATATACTAATAGACTGAATAAAATAATTTTAAGATACATTTTCTATAATGAAGAATTACTTTACAACCTCAGTTCACATTTTTAAGGTATTTTTTTTATTCTGTAATTTCATCTTAACAGTTAATAATTTCAAATTATTTACAATTGTCATCTTAAATTTTTACACGGTTGACTAAAATGGGTTATAATAAAACCATTTGATAGTATAGAAACACTCAAATGTGTTGAGGATGATATGGACAGCACAGAATAGGACAGTGTTCAGGTATATTGTTCTGGGTACATAAGTTGCACTCAACCCAAAGGCACTTAACAACAATAACAATGCTGTTTAATGAAACAGGCTAATTTAGCTTAGAAGTAAATATTTTAAGTTGGTAAGACTGGTTATCACTTAACAGAATCTATTAGGATCAATTGTTCATTTACTGGGAGTTCCTTTTTCAACATAAACAACAACTTTACATACATTTTATAAGAGATATAGATATCAAAGGGAAGCTTGAGTGAATTGTTAAAATGAAATGTAGAGACCTGAAGTTAGAAAGCAAAAATAGAAGAACATGTTCAGCATTTCTCAAGTTGAAACAATTAACAAATGTGAGCCCCAAATTACAATATGAAAGGATTTTATGGGCACAATACTGAACAATGCAAGGGACATAAAAAGAAGTAGAAAAGAATATTTAGAATCATAGTACCAAAGAGAAGTGATTGATGTTCAGCCTTTGAAAAGGAAGTGTGAGATGAAAACCTTATGATTTTGAAAGAAAAAATACAATCTTAAGTATGCCCATATGGATTCTATCCAAAATAAGACCAAACAAAATAAGAGACATAGAGGAACAGAGTAAGGTGATATGGTGTGATTTAAAATGAAATACTTTTATAAAAAACCAAAACTATTTCAGGGTTGTAAACTTTTACCTGACTTATTCAATCTGTATACTGCACAAGTAAACAGAGAAATTGGACTATGTGAAGAAAAACAGGCATTATGATGGAAGAAGACTTACAACTTGAGACAAGCAGATACACAAGCTTACCTCTTTAAAGTAATGAAGACTTAAAGCAATTATTGATGAAAATCAGAGATAAGAATGTTTAGTATAAATTACACCACAACCTAAAGAAAGTAAAAGTCTTCACAATTGAGAAAAAACAAACAAACAAACCCAAAATTAAAACAAAACAAAACACAAGACATCACAAACACAAACTATGATAAAAGCAAAAAAGATTGAAGTTGTCAGGGATTTCATGTTAATTGGTCCCTCACTCAACACCTATCGAAATATGAATCAAGGAATCAGTGCAGCATTGGGCAAATCTATTGTAAAAGAGTTAAAGAGCAAAGTTATAATCTTAAGGACTAAGGTACACCTGATCAAGCTCAAAGTGTTTCTATTCACCTCATGTTCTACATTCAAAATGAATAAGAAAGACCTACAAAGAATTGATATATGTGAGTTATAGTGTTAGCAAAAAATATTGAATATTCCAAACTGCCAGAAACTATTTTGGGAAGTGTACCTCCAGAATGTTCCTTAGAAGTGAGTATGAGAATGTATGAACATATTATCAGAAGGGACTGGGTCCTGCAGAAAGACATCATTTTTGGAAAAAAGCAAACGAAAAGATCTTCAATGAGATGGAATGACAGTGTCTGCAACAATGGTCTCAAATAGTAATAATTGTGATCATAATGCAGGATCAGTAATGCTCTGTTCCATTGTATACAGTCATTATAAGCCAAAGCATGCTGGGAAAGGTAGAGAGAGGCCAGTGAAAGAAAACAATACCTTCAACAAGATGGACTGACAGAGTGACTGTAATACGAGTCTCGAAGATGTGCAAATCTTGGAGGATGGAGTTGGATAGAGTAGGGTTCTGATCTGTTGTTCAATGGGTTACTGTGTGTCATAGTCAAGTAAGTTTTACCTAATAATGAACTAAGACCTCTCAGAAAGCACTTGATAACAACCTGGGTTAAGAGAGCCCCAAGCACAGCCCTTCTTTCTTAAAAAACAAAGTTATTTCATCATAACTGAGTAATTTCAAAGTAAATCTAATTATTTTTGTTAAATGACATACATCCTCTTACAAACCCTTGTAAAATACCCTTGTAAAAACCCTTGCAATTTAGGAAACTATATCCTTTGTGGGAAATGGTTATGGAATGACAGGTTCCCCTCCCCCCTCTTTAACTGGGCACAAATAGGAGTTTCATATGAAATTGAAACACTACCACATTTTTAGAGTTATAACAATGAAAGGTTATTTTCATCTCTAGCAGTTCCTGGCTGATCACTGTGTTCCATGCCACAGAAAGGCCTGAATAATTTCTTTAAAGAAAGTACTAAAGCCAAGAATTAGCTTTCTTTCTGGCTGAGCTACAACTACACACAGGTTGGCCTCTCATTTTTGCAACTGTTTTCATTAGGTCAGCTGAAAGGCTGCCGCCTCGCCTCCATTGGGATGAGAAATGAGAGCCATAGATAGGCAAGGATCTGGGGCTTCAGCACAAAAACCCAACGAAATAAATAAATTGTCTCCACTGTGCTCATTGTCTTCATATCCTCCAGTTTTAAATAATCAGAATGTTTACGCTTTTGTGCCACCAGGACTATTTATTTTTATTTCATTATTCATGCTCTTCTGTTTTGTGGAATCAAATTACAGTGACTCAGCATTAACAGAGGTTACAGCTCTTATAGAAACACATGGTCAGGACCTTCTGCTTCCTACCACTGATTAGTTGGTGGGTTTAAACTACAGATCTCTTGGTTAGCAGTCAAGGGCTTACCCATTGTGCCACCAAAGTTCCTTTACTAAAAATAAGCATCATTATTAACATGGAGCTGTTGGAGCAAATGTGGTCCTTCACTAAACAGTGTTCTATGATGATCAAATATATGTTGCTCTTCCAAAAATAGGATCGGCAATGTGTCTGAGAGTTTTAGAACAATAATGGGCTTTACAGAGATTGTGAGGACGACACAAGATTGTGGGAGATTTTCATCTGTTTTACACAGAGTCACTATGAGTCAGAGTCAGTTCAACAACAACTGTTACAAACTTCAAAGTCATGATACCAACAGTGTAAGAGTGTGGAAGTACATGGTGCAACCACTGTGGAAGGCTGTGTGGCACTTTGTCAAAAAGTTGCAAACAGAAAAACCATTTGACCCAGCAATTCCACTAGTGGGAATATACCCCGAAGAGACCATAGCTGCCACCCAAGCAGATATATGCATACCCATGTTAATTGTGGCTTTGTTCGCAATAGCAAGGAGTTGGAAACAACCTAAGTGCCCATCAACAAACGAATGGATAGAGAAGCTGTGGTATATGCACACAAAGGAATACTATGCTGCATTGAAAAACAAGTAACTCAAGCAATATTATTCAAAATGGGTGTCCCTGGAGGACATTATGCTGAGTGAAATATCTCAGTCACAAAGGGACAAATACTGCATAGTGCCACTGTTTTAAAACAGGACTGACATCGGGTTTGGGGGAGACTGAGAAAAATGGAATAAATAATGTATACTGCATTGAAACAGATGAGGGAGAAAACTGATTAAAAGGGATATGTGATAAAGTATTTTTGTCATGACAGGAGTCCAGAACAAAGACTGCATAGTGGAGTGGACCTGGGGGGAGGGGTTGTAAAACAATGGGGGAGTTTTTCTTTTACTTTTCAAAGAGGAAAACTGTACTGGGGGGGTGGGGTAGGGAGAGACTGGGTGGGCAGGGAGAAAAGGGCAACAATGAATGAATGGAAATCCAAAGTCTCTGTAAATTTTCATTAAAATTAATAAAAAAATAAAAACGTGTGGAGGTACAAAGAATCTATTTTTGTTCTTTTAATTTGTAGTTTTGACATGCTTAAAAAACAAAATAAGTGGAATAATTTTATCAAGATGAAATTAAGCAACTGCAAATAAGATTTCTATGAAGCACAAGAAGAACCTGATTCTTATTAATAAAGGCAGAAGAATAGCATTATATTAAATTTTATCTCCTAATAAATATGTTTAACATAAATAAAAATTCCAAGCTATTTTAATTCCTTTGGAGGCAACAACAGACTATAAATTTGTTCCCCATGTTTGCCTGTGGTCAATAATTAAAATTCAATTTTTAAAGGAAGCAAATCAGTTAAATAAGAGATTTGGAATTTAATGATATTTATTCTGACACATATGGATTCAATTGCAGTACTTTACAGTTAACCATTTGTAAGGTGTAAAATTAGCAAATCAGAGTGTTTTAGATATAGAAAACTTTCTGTTGAAAATGTTTGTATTTTGTTCATCAGGTATTTTCCTATTAAATGCTGATATTTTTTTAAAATGAGAGGAAAGTAATATCCATCTTAGTTACTGATAGTGGTGTATGAAGTGGGTAGGGATTTACAGTGCTGATCCAAAGGTGATGGTTTAAATCCACTAGCAGCTCCAAAGGATAAATGTGGGCACTCTCATCTGATATGGAATACACTCTCTGAAAATGCACTGGAGAGCCAACTAGGAGTCCATTCCACTTCAAACAGCAATGAGTATGGCTTAAGCAAAATACTACATCAGAGGCAAGTGCTTTGATTTCTTTGCTTGTTAGGTTTTGGTTTGTTGTTTGGGGCTTTTTTTTTTTTTTTTTGTTTTTTGGTTTGTTTTTTTTTAAACCCATAATCATGACCTTGATCTCTTTAGTATTTCTGTTGTTGCTATTGTGTATTGGTGAGTTAGTTGACCCTCCAGAGGGTTTTCAGAGGCAATTAATTGCACGGAAGAAGATTGCCCATCCTTCTTCTTGTGGATTCTAACAACATGCCTTTGGGATTGCAGCACAGCTTCTTGCCATTGGGCCACCAGAACTCCCTTAGTATTTTTAGAGGAAATAATAAATTATAATACACATTTTTAGAAATATATATCTAGGACTGTTTCAGTGTGGTATACAAGTTGGTGTTGTAGTTGTTATGTACTGGCTAGTTGCTTGTGACTCATAGTGACGTTTTCCACAATAGCTCTGATCTCTGTCCTACCCTGAGTTAATCTCACTGTCTGACATACCCACCCTCGATACCCTAGTTCCTGTGTCAATCCATCTTCTCCATGATCTTCTCATACACTCTCCTTCCATCCTTCCCAGCATGATGCCCTTCTCCAAGGACTGATCCCTCCAGGAAACATGGCCAAAGTATGTCAGATGAACCTTGAAAATCTTTGCCTCTAAAAAACAGCCTGGTTTCACCTTCTCCAGGACAAACCTGTTTGTTCACTTGACAATCCATGGTATGTTTAATACTCTTCTCCAACAACACATCTCGATTCTTCTTCTGTCATCCATACTCATTGTCCAGCATTTTGATTAGTAGCAAATACTTGTAAAGACCATGGCCTGGGTCAGTTGCACCTTAGTCTCTAAACTGACATCATTGCTCTTTAACACTCTGGAGAGGTCTCTAACAGCAGATTTTCCTAATACAATTTGTCTTTTGATTTCCTTATAGCTGGAGCAAGCTGAAAATGTTACTAATCTCAGTCTTTTCCGTTCATCATGGTCCTGCCAATTAGCCCAGTGGTGAGAATCTTTGTCTTCTTGATGTTGAACTTTAGTGTATCTGAATACTACAGTCCCTGACCTTTTGCAGCATTCAGGTTCTCCTCAGTTTCAGAAAGCAAGGTTGTATCATCCGAATAATTACAGGTTATTGATGAGGCTTCTTCTGATCCTGATACAATATTCCTCCTCTTAAAGTCCAGCTTCCTGAATATTCTGTTCTGCATATAGACTAAAAAGGTATGGAAATAAGACACTCCCTAATATACTCCTTTCCTGATTTTGGGCCATGTAGTGTGTCCTTGCTCTCTTCTGACGACTGCTTTGTGGTCAAGTTAGGTTTCACATAAGCAAAATTTAGTGTTCTGGAGTTCCCATTCTTCTCAAGTTGCCACAATTTGTTGTGTTTCACACAGTCAAATGCCTTTGAATAGTTGATGAAACACAGACATTTCTCTGGTACTCTCTCCTTTCAGCCAAGATCCATTTGGCATTGGTTATGATGTCCCTAGTGTCAGGACCTTTTCTAAATCCAGCTGTATTTCAGGTAGTTCTCTGTTAGTACTGTTTCAGTCATTTTTGGATCATCTTCAGGAGAATTTTGTTTGTGTGTGATATTAGTTATACTATTCGATAATTTCAACACTCTGTTCTATCTTCTTTTTTTGGAAGGGGAATAAATATAGAGCTTTTTGAATCAGTTGGCCAGGTAATTGTTCTCCAGATTTCTTGGCTAATTAACTGTAAATAACCCTTGATGCAAAGAAATCAGGAGAGGAATTGCATTGGGAAAGTCAGCTGTGAGGGACCTCTTAAGAGTACTGAAGAGCAATGACATCAGGCTGGAGACTAAGGTGTGCCTGATCCAAACTATAGTCTTCGCAATTGCATGCTATGCATCAGAGAGTTGGACAGTGAGTAGGGATGATAGAAAGAGAATTGATGGTTTTGGGCTGTGGTACTGGAGAAGAGTGTTGAATATACCATGGACTGCTAGGAGAACAAACAGGTTTGTCCTGGAGAAGGTGAAGATGGGGTGCTCCTTGGAGTCAAGGATTCTGAAGCTTCGTCTGACATACTTCAGGCATGCTGCAGAAGGTCCTTGGAGAGAGACACCATGTTTGGGAAAGTGGAGGGACAGCACAGGAGAGGAGAACCCTCGATGAGGTGGATCAATTCTGTGACTGGAGTGGTGGGAATGAGTGTGTTTGAGACGGTCAGGTTGGCACAAGGTAGAATCGTGTTTAGGGCTCTTGTACATAGGGTCACTACAAGTTGCAAGCAACTCGATGGCACATAACAACAACAACAACAACAACAACAAACAATAACAACAACAACCCTTGATGCAACAGTGTAGAGAATAAATGCAATGAATAAACAGACAGAAACAACCAACTTGAAGAGAACTGTATTTTCAAGGAAAAAATACTAAGATGTAACAAAAAAGTTGTGCTGTGTTGTTTTGTCCTCTGATATATGCTTTCTTTGGAAGGATGAGAAAGTATAGAAGTTTAAAGGAACTCTGTAGCCTTAGTTATGCTGGGCTACATGTTATAATAAATGTTACCAATCTACCTTCTTTGGAAGCAACCTAGTTACTCTTGCAGGCAAAGGATATCTCTTACCTGGAGAGAACATCCCTGGAGGAATTAATTGGCCGTCTTTCTAACCTGAGTTATTCTGAAGAGGCAGATTTACCAAATTGGCCATCTGGAAAAAGAATAGTCCACAGTGCCAGTGTTTCATTGAGAAAATTTGCACAGGAAGTAATTAAGATCCCTTTGGGTGTTTTCTAAGGAGCCAATTTATGTGTGATATTATTTGGAAATGGAAATAAAACTAGGGGTAGAAAAAGAAAATTTGTGCTAACAGAACATATGAAAATGAAACTAGAATTTTTAGACAAATATTCTAAAATATTATAGTTTTATTTGAAAAAATATATTATTTATTTAAAACTCTCTGCAGCACTTTGAGTTTTAAAATCCTGGGCATAACTTTTTAAAGCTGTGTTAACAACTTGTACCAATTTGTGTATTAAAGTTCAAGTAGGAACTTTAGAGGCTATATAGCACCATAGGAATAGAGAAGGCTAAAGTTATAACACATTATTAACAAAAATATAAGATATAATTGTGACAGTTTCTAAAGTAGGTTTTTGGAAAAGGGAAAATCAGAAACTGTGCAAGAGACTGAGAGGCTCTGGTTCGATTAATGCTTTTTCTATGACCTGAAATACACTGCTTAATCTAAAGCACATGCTATGTGCAAAAATAATAAATATGAAATATGAAGTAATTACATTTTACTAGGGACAGTGAAATAAGCAGAGGCAGGTGCATTATGAAACTAATGATGTGGAACTTTCCTAATAGAGTTTCAATTTTAATTAACTGTTTTCCAATCCCCTAAGCTGAGTCTTACTTTCCTTATCAAGTCAGAAGCCTCAGTGATTTTCGCTTACTAATAAAATAATCTGTGAGCATACTAAGTCTGCACTAAAGAAAAACCTGGGAAAAAAATCCAGTCAGTTTTGCTAAACTCACAGACACATATGCTAATCTAACAGAAAATTGCATTTAAAATCTATCTCACAGTATTCTAGTTAAAAATAAAAAGAAGCGGAAGCTTGTTGATTTATTCAGAACCAATTAGAATATGTTAGAATCTGGACTAAATTTCTTTTCAGCTTGCAAACCAGAATTGTTTTCTCTATATCAACCTGTTTTCCTGTAGTCTTTTCTTCGACAGTAAATCTGTACTTATTTCACACTGACTTTAGTAGACTTAGAAGAGCCTTGCTTGTGCAACAGTTAAAGCACTACTAGCTAAAGAAAAATTAGATTCTGGTAGGCTGGTGGTAAGGAGTTAAGCTGTTAACACTAATCCAAGAGTTTGAAATCCACTTGCACTCCTATAGTAGAAAGATGGACCATCTTCTCCCCTGGCATTTACAGCTTCTAAAAAACTTGCTGAAAGGTCAGCTATGAATCAGATCCAACTTGACAACAACAACAGTAACAACAACGGTCCAAAGTTCTATGAGCCAACATGTAGGGTTTAGAACAACTATTGCTTTGTAGGAGAAAGATGTGGTTGTCTACGTCTTTCAAGATTTCAATCATGAAAACCCCGTGGGGTACTTCAATTCTGTCTGAACCCAATTCCACTGGAAAGCAAAAGGTTTCCGGTTTTAGGTTTAGTATCATTTACAGAGTAGCTTAATTTTCCACATTAAAATGATGTCAATGTCTAGTTAATTTATTGTGTGGTGCTCTTGTCAGCATTCTGGTAGACATTAGAAATGCTGGATTTTTAAGAGGAATATGCTTTAGTTTAGATAATCCAGAAGAAGAAATTGTAGATATTCTGTGTTGTTGCAGTAAACCCTGAATAAATACTGTGTCTACAATGAAGGCAGTGAGAGAAAAGTATTTGTGTACTGTTTTGTGAGCACAGACTGCTGAGTTAACAAGGAAATGGGCCCCATAGGCCATGCTTGCCTGCAGCCCCACCACTGGGAGAGCTGCCAATTGTAGTACCACAATTGGCTTAGAGTGAGTGGTGTCTTTGTCATAGCTGACTGAGAAGAAAATGTGGAGTCTAGTATTAATTACTAATATCAGTCCTTTATCCATACCAAATTTATGAAAATTTTCGGTTATTGCTGTGAAGAAAAATTTAAATGTGCCCTACCCTCTCTAGTACAACTGTCATCAGACAAATGGCATGAGTAAGCAGAATCTAAAGTGAATGTTTTCTTTGCTTTTGGAATTGGTTTTGTGGCATGAAGAAAGTATGATTTTTCTATCTATCTATCTATCTATCTATCTATCTATCTATCTATCTATCTATCTAACTATTACAACAGACTAAGTTCATCTATTATCTCCCTCCTTCCTCTTGGACTATATTGCATGTGATTATAGTCTTTTCTCACTTCTGTAATTCAGAGTACAAGGTGGTTATCAGCAAAGATCAACAAAATGTTGGAAAAACTGGGGCAAATCTGTAGGCTTTTTTGGGAAAGCAAGTTATGATAGAACAGATCCAGTCTAGAAAGATGTTGGAGAGGGGGGTGGTGAAAGTGCAATTTTGGGGACTTCTGGGAGGAGTATTTTGATATATCAGTTAAGCTAAGTGTTATTTTTACCAGATATAGATTCAGGTTTGAATAGAAAGAATTGATAGTGGAGCGGGGACAAAAATAAATCCATGTGTTTCGACAAAGATTGTGGAAGGTGCAAATTTTAAATGACTTTGGTTCTTTGTAGGCACCAGAGTGCTGCTAACTCAAAGATTTGGATCTTTCATCTGTTCTTTTGGAGACAAATTTCCTTCTATGTGATTTACCTCCCCTGAAAACCCATGGATGATCAGCTTTGGGGCAATTTCGGACTCAGTGGCAACGAGTTGCTGTTGTTTGCAAGTCTTTATTACAAGCAAAAATCCAGTTTAAACATAAAGAACTAATAGTCCAACAATTGCATGAGTAGTGCAACACGCTGCTAGGTAGCATTGTCATAGACAAATAAAGATAACCTTAGAGGTCAGCATGAGGGGGGAAAAAATGTACTAATAAGTAGAACGGTACTGCATAGCAATTTCATGAGTCAACCTCAGATCTAGAAAGATTATTAATATTATAAAACAAAAGGGTTGGGTTTTTTTTTCGTTCAGAGTGAGGTTGACTAAATTATCTATTGTAAAAGCTACAAAGGCAACTATTTAGACCATTTGCCTCATCCCACAGAATGTGTCATAATGTTATTGAAGTCCATAGTACTGATGTTTCTGTGCTTTAAACTGCTATTCTCTCTTATTAAAAAGAGATCTCAAATTACAGTGCTTTTGTTTTGCTGAACAATGTCATTTAATCCTCATGATTCAGTTCTCAGCATCTATAACTAGCTAAGACACCAAGAGCTCTTACCCTTAGGTCAATTACTGAAACTATAAAAGCAAAGCCTCTGCAAATGTACTAAAAGCTTTCTTATCACTGTGTCGCTGTCTCTTAAAGCCATCTTTCCCCATCATCTATATGTTATTTTAATAAATAAAAATAAATAAGCCCAACCTCAAATATAAGGCTGTCCAAAGGGCCCCTTTTGCTGGATCCCTAAGGGTGGAAGCAGGAGTGTCATCCACTTCATAAAAAAACACGCCTCTGGAAACTCTATGAACTCTGAGAAATGACAATAGTTATAGAAAGACTTCAAGTCTTTTGTTCACACAACTCACTGTGTGAGTTGTGTTCAACTCAACAACAATCAACAACAACAGTCTTAAAATTAGTCAATCTTGCAGTTGTTTTTATGTGCAATCAGGGTGAGTATAGCTCATAGTGGCGCTGTGAACAATGTATTTGAGCCTGTGCTGTCTTATGCCATCCTCATAATCTCTGACACATTTGAGCCTACTGTCATATCAGTCCATCTTATTGAGTATTTTCCCTTCTTTCTCAGACCTTCCACATTTTCAGGCATGGTGTCACCTTCCAAGGAAAAGCCTATATTCCTAGCATCGTGCCCAAAATATGAGATAAAGCTCCAACATTGTTGCCTCCAAGGAGCACTGTGGCTATACTTTCTCCAAGACATTTCTGTTTGTCCTTTTGGCAGACCATAGGATATTCAACACTCTTCTCCAATATCACAACTCAAAGGCAAAGTATATGGTCCACCAGCAACTCTTCAGGAGAAAGATGTATGATTCCTGTGTGATTCACTGCTTCTGAAAATCCCCTGGATGGACAGTTATGGGTTAATTCTGACTCAATGGTACAAGATCCTTATTCATTGACCAGCTCTCAGACACACAGCAAGTAACTGGTGTGGCCTAAATAAGGTATATTTTAGTAAAGTAATAAGGTGGCCTACTTCAGGCACCCTTTGGTCTTAAAATGACATCATTGCCCCTCTCAATACTTTGAAGAGGTCCCTGACAACAGACTTTACCAATACAATACATCTCTTGACGTATTTCCCAATATGTCTCCAGACAGGGTAAGTCTCTTCACCAACTGACTTTCCCAATGCAATTGAATATTGTTACAAATCATTGATTTATATATCATCCTTGTATGTGTAGGGATAATATCGTAACACTCACAGCATTGTACTTTAGACTAGATCTTGAAATTGTCTTTTCACTATGAATGCAACTAGATTCTTTAGTCTTTCATTCCTGGTATGGTGATTATATGCTTGTTTGACTCAAAATTCCTAATGCCAGTCCAACTGAGTTCACTAATACTTAGAACACAAGTTTTCATGCATTATGTCTCATTTTTTACAATTTCTAGTTCTCCCACATTCATAATTCTCCTTCAATGAAACAATTGCAAACAATAGAGAAGATAGACGGTTGTACACTTAGGGTTGATGTCAGTATGGTAATTCTTAGTGTCACTACCCCACCTGTCACCCAGTATACCTCCTCCGGGGATGTATTGTTGTTGTTATTTGCCTTCAAGTCAAAACCAAACCATAACTGACCCTTAAGCTGGTTTTGAGAAACAGTAATTTGTAGTGGAGGAGACTGCCAATCCTCCCATAGAGCAGCTGGTGAGTTTGAATCGTGTACCTTTGGGATTACAGCACAACTTCTTATCAGTAGGCCACCAGAGCTCCCTAATGTTTATTATAAATTTTAATTATAGGATAATATAATTAAAATTTGCTTACATGTCATATTAGGAGCCTTAGTAACATAGTGTCTAAGCTCTCAGCTACTAGTGAAAAGGTGAGTTCAAACCCAGCAGCCACTTTCTGGGAGAAAGAGGAGGTTGTCTACTTCCACAAAGATCACAGCCTTAGAAGCCCTGTGGGACTGTAGTACTATGTCCAAGAGAAGTATATTTTGTAAAACCCGTCTGCATAGACCTATAACATTGTTACTGCCTGTCATCCAGTCACCTGTGACTCAGAAACACTATGTACATTAGCTCTAAATTCTGCCCTATACTGAGTCAATCTGATTGTCTCTGACAGACCCAATTTCATTGCTCCAGTCACTTAGTCAATCTATCTCAAAAGAGAATGAAGTAGCAATTAACAAAAAGAAGTGGAACAAATTTAAAGGGCTTCTATTCACTTACAAACAAAGAAACTAATGAGTCATTTCTCCCCTTCTTTTATTCTCTTAAAATGTTATTGATTTCTAAGAAGCAAATCCCTATGCACATCCAAAAACTTCTCCATCAGGGTAAAAAGGAAGGCCACAGACTGGGAAAAAGTATTTGGTAATGGCATGTCTGATAAGGGACTTCTATCTAGAATTTCTAAAATACTCAAGCACCACAACAAGATGAAGGTAAACAACTGGTTACAAAATGGGCACAAGGTATGAACAGACACATCACCAAAAAAGACATTTAGAAGGCAAACAAACACATGAAGAAATGTTCAAAATCCCTAGCTCTAAGAGAGATGCAAATTAAAACAACTATGAGATATTATCTCACCCCTGTAAGAATAGCAAAATTTAACAGAACAGCAAGCAACAAATGCTGGTGAGGTGGTGGAGGAACTGGAACCCTTATTCACTGTTGGTGTGAGTGTAAAATGGTGCAACCACTATGGAAGACTGTATGGTGCTTTCTCAAAAAGTTGCAAATAGAAATATCATCTGACCCAGCAATTTCACTACTGGGAATATACCCTAAAGAAACCA
>NW_006399815.1:12142856-12153440 GCF_000299155.1 Elephantulus edwardii | reverse complement strand
AACAATAAATTAATGGAAATCCAAGTCTTCTAAGACAATGTAATACATAGTAAAAATTTTAGTACCTCTCATCCATTAAAAATTTTATAATCTAAAAAAAATACTATTGATTTAAGTTCACAAATATTATTTACTATAATATTGTAGCCAAAACCCCGGGAAATTTAGCAGAATTGGCAAAATCCACCACAATGAACACCACAGTGCAGCCATGTAGGAAAGACTGCATGAAAGTAAGCCTCCCTGTAATTAAGTACTAATGACAAGTCCAACTTGCATTAGAATGTTAGAAGAATAAATTATCATTGAGTTTTAATCTTATAGATGTATTGATATATTTAAGCTGAACTTATTGAAATGTTTTTGATAACTCTAGTTATAGTTTTTATTTAAAAACTCACTAAATTTCTGCTGAAACATCACCCTAAGATTCATGGACAGTCATTTTGGTGTCACCACTTCAGACAGAGCCACACAGTGTGGTCCCTGACCCTCTGCACTCCCTTACTGTCGATCCTGAAGGCATAGGTTTTTCACTCACAGACTCTACTGATTTGTGGCTGGGAACATTTGGATCTCGGGTGCAATACTATGATATTAGCTATTCGTCTCCTATTCTTATATCTTGAATAGCTCCCTTTGAGCCTTCTGTGAAATACTGTGATGTTAATGATCCAACCCTGTTTTTATATCTTGAATTACTCCCTTCCCCTTGTATATGCTCCCAGCTTTAAAGATGTTCAATGAACTTCCATTTTTAGAACACAAATCAAAGAAAATTTATTTCCTTATGCTTTGTTGCCTTCTCCTAAGTTTCAGTCTTGTTTTTTTTTTGTTTGTTTTTTTTTTTTTTTCTTTTTTCCCCCTCTTTTCTTGTTGTGTACTATCGAGTAATATCGACCCAACCAAAAACAGGAGATTGGCCCTCCTCCAGTGGAACATCTGCTGGATTCAAGCCACTTGCCTTAGGAACTTCAATGCAGCTTCCTGCCATTAGACCACCAGGGCTCCATACTTTCAGTCTTTTTCAAAGTAGTTAGCTTGCATGCTTTTTCAGTATTTTAGCCTCCCATGCTATTTCCTCTCTGTAGTACTGGATAGAGACTAGCCCTGTAGAATTTCTGTTGTTGTTGTTATGTACCATCGAGTCGCCAGCAACTCATACTAACCCTATGTACAACAGTCCTAAACCCTGCCCTATCCTGTGCCAATCTTACTGTCTCCGAAATACCTACCCCCATTACCCCAGTTACTGAATCAATCCATCTCACAGAGAGTCCTCCTCTCCTGTGCTGTCCCTCCACCCTCCAAAGCATATGTCCTTTTCCAAGGACTGGTCCCTCCTTGCAACATGTCCAAAGTATGTCAGATGAAGCTTCAGAATCTTTGCCTCTAAGAAACAGCCTGGTTTAACCTTTTCCAGGTTGAACCTCTTTGTTTTCTTAGCAGTCCATGGTATATTCAATACTCTTCTCTAGCACCTTAGCTCAAAGGAATCAATTCTCCTTCTATCCATACTGTTATAAGTTGTGGGTTGTAATGATGTCTGCTCAGTGCTCCTATTTAAAGCTTCTACTTGTTTGTATTTTATGTTAGAGATTACTTTTGGCATATCCTATCTCTTCTCTGATCATAATTTAGACTCATTTCTTTTTAAAATTTTCTTTATAGACCTCACTTAATACTAAATTGTTCCTATTTATATTCCCAAATTCCTGAGAAATTAACTCCTATGTGGAAATTATTCCAAAATATCTAATTTAAGCCTTGTGCTTTCTCTTTACTTCAGGTGTTATAACATTTTTCCCCTCCCTTCTTTGTGTGTCATTGAAACTCATGATGAAGGCCTTATTTTCTGGTTGCCTGACCCAAAAGAATGTTTTCATATATATATATACTAAGAATATATATATATATAAACTAAGAAAGAATTATATATATATTATATATATATATTTATAATCAATCATATTAAAATGATCAGATTATTTTTAACCCCTATTTTTAATTATCTATATCTAGGGAGTTATCAAATCTTGTCAACTGTTATCTTGATACAGCCTTCTTATATATAATCATTCTCTATTTTTATAATAATGAAGTCTTCCATGAGTTTAAAGGCAGAGAATGATTCAGTGTTAGAGAGATACAACAATCTCTCTTATAAAGGATATTTATCTCAGTATGTCTTTAAGTAAAATGTGTAGGCTAAGCCAAACAGGTGCTTATCAGTTCTTATTTAGTCCTATTTTAGTGTCATAAAAGACTCAAAGCCCTTTATAGGATTTCAAAAACTGCACGTGCAAAAAGCAGAGGTGGTTGTGGTTATGATAAAGAATTTATCAGGGTTACTATAATTTAGTCAGGGCTAGTATAGATATTTCAAAGTAAGGGTTATTTTAGATATATTAAAGGAAAAGTTATGTTGTTAGATGCCACTGAATTCTATATGACTCATATCAACCTTATGAACGATAGATATGAACCCTGTCTTATCCTATGCCATCCTCAAACTTCCTGACACTAGAACCCATTGTGGCAGTCACTGTATCAACTCACCTGGTTGAGAGTCTTCCTTTCCTTCACCATCCTTCCACCTTCCCAAGCATAATGCCCCTCTCCAAGGAGTAACTTCTCTTAGCAAAATGCCCAAAGTACATGAGATGAAGCTTTATCATCTTTGTCTCCAAGGAGCACTCTGGCTGCACCTTCTCCAATGTATGTATATCTGTTTGTTCTTTTGGCTGTTCATTGGATGTGCAGCATTCTTCTTCAACACCATAATCCGAAGGCATTAACTCCTTTTCTTTCTTCCTTAGTCATTGCCCTGCTTTCAGATGCACACATAATAAGTGATTAAAAACACCGTAGCCTAAATCAGGCATGCTTAATCCTCAAAGCAACACCATTATTCCTCAATAATTTGGAGAGGTCCCTGACTACAGAATTTCCTGGTGCAATACATCTCCTGAGCTCCTGACTGCTAGTCCAAAGTGTACTGATTGTGAATCTAAGGAAGATGAAGTTGCAGTCCTCAACTCAGCACCAACTCATAGTGGCCCAGAGTACATCAGAATGTAACTTTACCCGTGCAATTCTGCGCCGTCCACCCAACCTCTGCTGTGCTCAAGCCTATTGTTGCAGTCTATTTCATTGAGAATCTTCCTCTCTTTCACTAACCTTCTACTTTTCCAAACATGTTGCTTTTTAGGAAGTTGTCTGAAAGTTGGATACTTATGTCCTAGGGTATTATAGTCTAGAAATAGGGAATCTTCTTAACTGTTACTCTTTGTAACACTTCAGATGTCCCTTCTGCCATAAACTTCACTATACAAGATCTATGTCTCTGGAGTCATACCAGAATTGGTGCCATTATATATACCACATTACTGTGGGTAAATTAGGGGGAAAAGTTGCCTTGAAAAGATATAAATTTTACCAAATGTAATGATAATTATAAGAAAATACAATGTCCTTACTGCCTCTGTTGTAAACATACAAATATGATAATATATTTTAATCTTATGAATAGTTAATGTTAGATATTAGCTGAAAGCAAAGGGTATCAAAGAAATGTCTATGTTTCATTGACTATGCAAAAGCATTTGATTATGTGGATCACAACAAACTGTGGCTGCCTCTGAGAAGAATGGGAATCCCAGGGCACTTGATTGTGCTCATGTGAAACCTATACTTGGACCAGGAGACAGTCATCAGAACAGAGCAAGGGAACACCACATGGCTCAAAATTGGGAAAGGTGTACACCAGGGATGTGTCCTATCTCCATACCTTTTCAATCTATATGCAGAACAGATTATCCGGGAGGCTGACTCTATGAGGAGAAATGTGGCATCAAGATTGGAGGAAAAATTAATCAACAATCTGTGTTACACATATGACACAACCTTGCTTGCTGAAACTGAGGAGGACCTGAAGTGCTTGCTTCCAAAGGTTAAGGACTGCAGTGTTCAATATGGATTGAAGCTCAATATCAAGAAAACAAAGATTCTCACCACTGGGTCAATTGGCAGCATAATGATAGATGATGAAGAGATTGAAATAATTTACAGCTTTAGTTTTCTTGGCTCCACACTCAGTACTTTTGGCACCAGCAGCCAGGAAATTAAAAGATGTATTGCACTGGGAAAGTCTGCTCTCAGAGACCTCTCTAAAGTATTAAAGAGGAGTGATGTCAGTCTGGAGACTAAGGTGCACCTGATACAGGCCTTGGTCTTTGCAATCACTTGCTATGCATCAGAGAGCTGAACAATGACAAGGAATGATAAGAGAATTGATGCCTTTGAACAGTGGTGTTGGAGAAGAGTGTTGAATATACCATGGATTCCTAAGAGAACAAACAGGTTCATTCTGGAGAGGTTTAAACCAGGCTGCTCCTTGGAGGCAAGGATTCTGAAGCTTCAACTAACATACTTTGGACATGTTGTAAGGAGGGAGCAGTACTTGGAGAGTGGTGTCACACTTGGGAGGGTGTAGGGACAGTGCAGGAGAGGAAGACCCTTGATGAGATGAATTGATTCAGACTGGGGTAATGGGAGTAGGTTGCCAGAGACAATGAGATTGGTACAGTATAGAACAGGGCTTAGGGCTATTGTGCATAGGGTTACTATGAGTCACAGGTGACTTAACTGCATATCACAATAACAAATACTCTTATGGGTACATGAATTATAGAACTATACATAATATCCTTGCACAGTGTTACTTGATTCAAATTTTAGCTTTTAAACTTAGCAGCAATATAATATTGGTGATAAACTTGACTCTTTAGTTCTGAACTTGATCACCTTTAAAATGTGACTAATAATACTATCTCATGACTATCATTTTTGAGAAGTGTAAATAAGAGTCTATATATAAAGTGTTTGCACCTTCAAAATTACCTGCAGCTGTTCTCAGTAAATTTTATTTATTGGCACAAATCATTACAAAGTGCCAGACTCTGGAATTCCTCACACTAATGTAATAGAGATAAAAATACTATTCAATTATCATCTCACTACAAAACCTGTTGTCTCCAAGAATACTGTATGTGAAAGACAATC
This sequence comes from Elephantulus edwardii, assembly GCF_000299155.1. NCBI lineage: Eukaryota > Metazoa > Chordata > Mammalia > Macroscelidea > Macroscelididae > Elephantulus > Elephantulus edwardii. Next base: position 12,148,376 of record NW_006399815.1, on the reverse strand, counting down.
TGGTGACCTAGTAGTAAGAAGCTATGTTGCAATTCATAAGACACACAGTTTAAATCCACCAACTGCTCTGTAGGTGAAGGATAGTCAATCTCCTCTCATGTGACTTACTGCCTATGAAAAACCACTGGAAGGTCAACTATGTAGCAGTTCTAACTTGATGGCACATAACAAGAATAATACTTTATTGAAAATATTCTGTAAGAACCAGATGAACAGCTATCTCATTTTCAAATGACTAAAGACATAGCCTTGAACCTACATTTATGTTTTAGCATTGCTGCAGTGCTATTTACACAAGGCATAGTTGTTACTGCTATTGTTATGTGCCATCTAGTTTAGTACAACACATAATGACCCTATAAAGAAGAGATTTGAACCCTTTCCTATTATGGTGTTAGCTTAAAAGTTGTTTTTTCTAATCATTACTTTAGGCCCCTCTGGTCTCCAGCTACCTTAACTATAGACATGTGGTCTTATAAATCATCAACAGCTGTGGGACTAGGCTAAGAGAGTGCTTCCACACTGAACAGAAAAACTTGAGGGGGACTGTAGCAAGAACTTGATGAGGGTGTGACCCTGGTAAACTGAAGTTGCTAACAATCTCAATCTCTTCTCCATCTATCCTGGTGCTGCCAATTGGCCTCGTGGTGAGAATCTTTGTTTTCTTGATGGTGGCTTGATCTTCTATAGCAATAACTTTAGGTTCTCCTCAGAGTTATAACTTTAGTTATGAGACATTTGAGATGTTGCTGTTCAATGTTTTTCCCCTACTTTATAGGTTTTCTTTCCATCTCATTGGAAAAAGCTTTTGATGCACACAAAAGTATAATTTTTAGAAGGTCTCATTCATGATTTTTTTTCTCTCCTTTTTCTGTATTCCTTGTTCTCTTTGGGAGCCTATTTATGCCATAGTTAAGGGCTTCTAAGTTTGGTCTTATTTACATCTCTCATCCACTTCGAATTGATTTTTGTGTATGGTGTGATATGTAGATCCTGTTCCAGGTTTTTTGTTTGTTTGTTTTCAGGTAGCTGTCAGTTTTGCCAGCATCATATGTTGAAGAGGTTGTTTTTCTACATTCAATAGACTTTGATTCCTTGTCAAATACCTATTTGACTGAAGATAGATGGGTTAATTTCTGGGTCCTCTATTCTATTCCAGTCAGTGGTCATTGTCTGATATTGTACCAATACCATGCTGTTTTGGTTACAATGGCTGTATAGCAGGTTTTGAGATCAGGGAGTTTGATGTCTCCCACTTCATTTGTATTTTTCAGAAGTTTACTTACTAGGGTCTCATTCCTTCCCAAATAACCCTGTCAATTGCCTTTTCTATCTCTTTGAAAAATGAATTTGTAACTTTATCAGGATTTTGTTGAACATATAGATTGCTTCTTGTAGGATTATCATTACCTATGCTGAGTCTTCCTGCCTATGAACAGGGATATTTTTCTATTTAGTTAGGTCTCTTATTGTTTTTTACAGTAGTGTTTTGTAGTTTTCCTTATAAAGATATTTTGTTTTTAATTGTTGTTGTTGTGTACCATTGAGTTGGAACCAATCCTTTGCTGACCCTTCAGTGGATTTTCAGAGGCAATTAATTGCATGGGAGGAGATTGCCCATCCTTCTCCTGTGGAGCGTCTGATGACCGCAAACTATATACCTTTGCTATTCCAGCACAGCTTCTTGCCATTAGACTACCAAAGATCCCTAGTTAGGTTTAGTCCCAAGTATTTATCTTTTTAAAAAGTAAAAATGAAAGAATAATAACAACACCCAAAACTAATGCTAGCAAATTGGAACTGACTGACAGCTGACACTCGAGCAGATTTTCAGAGACTATATTTTACAAAAGAGGAGATTTACCATCTTTATCAGCTTTCAGTCTCTGGTGTGTTCAAACTACTAGAGAAGTGTGGCCTTTGGATTAACACTGCAACTCTTTGTAGACTATACTATCTTTATGACCTGTATATACTAAAGGCTTGGTGAATTGTTACTCAATAATAGTAACTATTTTGGAAGTAAGAGTGGCATCCACTTCATAAACATCATGCCTCTGGAAACTCTATGAACTTTGATAAATATTGATATTTGTAGAGGGGCTTCAGGCCTTTTGTTCATAGGGTCACTATGAGACATGGACAACTCGAAGGCAATCAACAACAATAGTAACTATTAGTTTTAATAAGTGTAAAAATTAAGTTTCCTAAATAAAATAGATCAAGTTAACTCCATTTTAAAAGAAGAAACACACAAACATTTTTATCAAGTCAGTTCCAATTCATAACACCCCTAAAGGACAGAGTTGAGTGGCCTCATAGGATTTCCAAGACTTTAAATCTTTACAGAAACTGACTACCACATAATTCTCTCATGGAGTGTCTATTGGAGCACCAAATTACCAACTGCACCACCAGAACTGTTTATCTATATATTCTTCCTTACCTTCCAAAACATTTTAAGTCTGAATTCAGCTTCCATTTTTAAAAAAAATTCCTTTTTGTGTATTCATTCTCATTCTTTAAAATAATAAAAATTTAATCTTCCTCACTTTTTTTCCACACCTGCTACTTAGAAGAATTCTAACAAGGGAACATTTTTCAAAAGTTGTCTTGTATCATTTGGATGTGCAGCTATACAAGGTATAATTAGTTATGGAGAAAGAAACTAATGACAGTCTTAAGAAGTTCATTTTATTTTTTCTTTAACTCTGTGAAATCCTGCATGTTACTGGCCTGGAATGGAACCTTAATTATGAGACACTCTCTAAGAAGTGTGTTGTTACTTAAAGATTCTTTTAATGGGTTTCTTTAGAACTGAATCATGAAAGTGGAGCTTAACTTATTAACTACAAAGTAGTTAAGAAATACTTCAGGATCAGATATAGAAAATCCTCAAGTTAAAGTGAATATTGGGGCATAGGTGAAGTCTCCTTTCAAAAGAAAAAGTTGATCTTGAATAACACTGTGTCCTCAGATATCCTTACCCTCATCTTGGGAATCACTAAGTATATAATGACTGTAATGATTTAGCTAAGTTCAGGTACAAAGGCTGGTAGAATAGACTTTGATTAGATGGTGAAAGTCCCTCACAGGCTAGCACAGTTCAATCACAGCAGGAAGATTTTATGCAAACCATCAGAAGACATTAAAATTTTCAGGTTTCTATCCCAGCAGGCATCCATCTTGATGTTTTGAAATATTTAGGAGATATTTATAGAGCTCTACGTGGTCCTGGTGGCTTAAGGGTAAGGGATTGTGCTGCAAAAGAAAAGGTATGCAGTCTGAATCCACCAGCAGCTTAGTGGGAGAAAGATGGGCAGGTTCCGCCTGTGTTTTCTGTCTCTGAAAATCCCTGAGGGGTCAGCTGTGGATCAATTCTACCTTGATGGTATACAACAACCACAAGTGACCTAACTTATAGATGCTTTAATAGCTAAAAAGTTGTGTGTCTCCCTCAGTCCAAATCCTTCAGCTGCTCTTCAGAAGAGAGATAAGCCATCTCCCTCTATGAAGATTTATAACCTCTGAAACCTGAGGCAGGGTTGCTGTATACCAGAACAGATTTGATAGCAAATAGAATCTTGATTAATGTTTTTCTAACAACTGTTGCATTTAAATGAATTAACAATGTGAAATACTAGAAAAAGAAGTACAAAATTAACATTAAGAGACTATAGAAGCATACAAGACCCTAACTTTAACTGTGCCAGTACATATAACAGTGATGAAGGAGGAAGTTCTAGCTGCTTTGAAGGAATTGGTAAAACATAAAGCCCCAGGAATTGATGGAATATCAATTGATGTATTTCAACAAGCAGATGCTACCATGGATGTGCTCAACTGGCTGTACCAAGCAGTCTAGAGGACAGGTACCTGGCCAACTGACTGGAAGAGAACCATATTTATCCCCATTCGGAAAAAAAGATGATCCAGCAGAGTGTGGAAATTATCAAGCAATATCACGTGTAAGCAAAATCCTGCTGAAGATTATCCAAAAGCAACTAGAACTATATAGTAAGAGAAAACTGCAAGAAATACAGGCTGAGTTTAGAAGAGGTCATGGGACTAGGTATATCATAGCCAATGTCAGATGGATTTTTACTGAGAGCAGAGAGTACCAGATGAATGTCTATCTGTGTTTCATGAACTATGCAAAAGTATTTGACTATATGGATCATAACAAATTGTGGCTAACATTGAGGAGAAAGGGAATACCAGAACACCAGATTGTACTCATGTGAAACCTGTACGTGTACCAGGAAGAAGTCCTTAGAACAGAGCAAGTATGGTTCAAAATCAGAAAGTAGTGTGTCAGGGATATATCCATACCTTTTAAAACTATATGCAGAACACATCATTTGGGAGGCTGGACTTTAAGAGGAGGAACATGGCATCAATATTGGAGGAAGACTCATCAACAACTTGTGTTATGTAGATGACACAATCTTGCTTGCTGAGAATTAGGAAGGCCTGAAGTGTTTGCTGCAGAATATGGATTGAAGCTCAACACCAACAAGAAAAAGATTCTCACCACTGGGCTGATTATTGGCAGCACCAGGATAGATGGAGAAGATATTGAGGTTGTTAATCTCAACTTGCTTGGTTCAACAATCAACACTCTTGGCACTAGCATTCAGGAAATCAAAAGACAAATTACATTGGGGAAAATCTGCTGCCAGGGACCTCTCCAGAGTGCTAAAGAGCAATGATATCAGTCTGAGGACTAAGGTACACCTCATCTAGTGCATGGTCTTTGTAATTACTTGCATCAGAGAGGTGGACAATGACTAAGGATGACAGAAGGATTGAAGAGTGTTGAATGGACTGCCAAGAGAACAAACAAGTTTGTCCTGGAGAGGACGGTATCAAGTTTCTCCTTAGGGGCAAAGAATTTGAAGCTCTGTCTCTTATACTTTGAGCATGTTGCCAGGAGAGACCAATTCTTGGAGAAGGACAGCATTCTTGGATGTGTGGAGGGGCATTGTAAGAGAGGAAGTTCCTGGGTGAGATGGGTTGAGACAGTAACTGGAATAATGGAGTTACATGTATTGGAGACAATGAGACTGGCTCGGGATAGCACAAAATTCATAGCTCTTGTGAGTAGGGTCACTACGAGTCACAGGTGATTTGATGACACATAGTAACAACAACTTCAGTACATTCATTGCATTTTCTCACTTGTTCATCCTTTTTAATTTATTTTATTTATACTTTGGCTATTGTATCATTTTCTTATGAAAAATGAATTATTTTCCACTAGAATGGCAGGGAAGTGAATGGCCAATGTAAGGAAAATTTGTTTCTTTAGTCATCCAGACTAATAATTCTTTAGAACATCACTCTTTTGGTAATAATTTTTCCCCACAAAAGAAATTTGTCATTGACTTTTAATTTTGTGACATAAAAACATTTCAATTGATTGAGCTATTCAAGTCAGCTGTTATTGATAAAGTTTATTTCTTGCTTGCAGTAAACTCTTTAATATTCATACATTAGAATTTTAAATTGTAAATATAA
>NW_006399815.1:12138862-12142756 GCF_000299155.1 Elephantulus edwardii | reverse complement strand
AGAGAGAGAGAGAGAGATAGAGAGAGAGAGAGAGAGAACTTTTTTCTTTATTTCTGTTACATGGACTACTACCTCCTCTATTTAAAAAAAAAACAACCAGAAAAAAGACTTCAAACTTCAAACTCTTTTGCAAAACTATCATTAATTGACAAAGGAAAGTCCCTGTAAGCTCCCAGTATATTATTAAACTCACCTGACCTCCTTCAGTTCTCCTCAGGTTTGCTTTTGCTGCAGTATTACACAACATCTATCAGGTTTCCGTCTTTCAGTCACAGTTCTCCTTGTCTTGTGTTGGGTCACATTCTTTGGGATTTCCTTGGGTTTCTTTGTGCATTTCATTTCAGTCTCCTTTCTAGTTTGTTTTCTTTTGCTCATTCTTTAAGTGTTCACATTTTTAAAAACTTGCTACTAGCTTCTCCTTTCACTTTTGCAACCCTTCTACAGTATAACTAAACCTTTATTTAACAGCACAGATTGTAGAATCAGATTTCCTAGGCTTAATACTGCATGTTATTTTTATTTTGTGACATAACAAATTACAATTAACTAAGTATTTTTTAATAATGCTGAATGTCGACACACAATGACTCAAGAATTGGGATTTCATCTGAGCTCAAGGTCCACTCATATACCATTAGTTGTTGGCAGACTTACATTATTTGGGATTGTAGAACGGAAGTCTCTGTTTTCTTATGACTTTTGGCCATCTGTTTTTCTTCGTTCCCTTAGGCCAACTGCTATTTTCTGCCACTTGGGTGCCCAAAAGTCCCTCTTAGGTTTCCAACCATTCTAATTACAGGAAGTTTTTGGTGTTTCGTTTTTTTTTTCCCCTTAAAGGAGCTCCTGTGGTCTAGTATTACCCTTTGTGGTGATTCAAATCCATCAGGGGTTCTGTAGGAGTAAGATGGATAACCTCCTGTGCAGTTTATAGCCACCGGAGAGTTCCTGCAGCAAGGAGATCAATGAATTGATGTTATTCAACCAATTCTCTCTACAGGAAGGAATGCTCAAAAATTGATTGGTGTTATTGCTATGTGCTGTGAAGTTGAGACCGACTCATAGCTGACCCTCTTTTGGGTTTTCAGAGACTCTAAATGGCATGGGAGGTGATTGTTCATCTTTCTCCTGTGGAACAACTGATGGATTTGAACTGTGTGTCTTTGATCTGGCAACACCACATTTTACCACTCTGCCAGCAGAGTTCCCTTTAGACAGAGGTAGGTAAAGAGATACAGAGATAAATCTATATATTGACATATTAGGGTGCCTCTAGTGGCCTAGGGGTAAGGAGTTGTGCTGCCAACTTAAAGGCAAAAGATTCAAATCCATCAGCTGCTCTGAGGCAGAAAAATGCACAATCTCATCTCATGTTATTTATAGTCTTTGAAAACCTAGTGGAGGGCCACCTATGAGTTGATTCTGACTGCAGTTCAGTTCACAGTAACAACCATGACTGTCTTTTTATCTATCATATATATATATTTCAGAGACAGAAAATGAGACATTAAAAGTGTTTAGGAGTATATTGGTGGTGTTGTTAAGTGCCAGAGATTCATAGACAACTCATAGTGACCCTATGAAGGAAAGACCTAAACACTTGTATATCTTTCATTGTTTCTCTAAGTTCATTGAGTTTCCTGAGGCAAGCTATTTTCTTCCAAGGTTGCTTTAATTGTGGAGCTCCACCAAACAATGTAATTTTATTTAAAATATTAATTTCACATAGAATTCAATAATATTAATTAAGATGATGTTTGGAATGAAAACTTTCAAAAGATTTTGCCAACAACAATAATAATAAGACAGCATCAAACTTCCTTAGTCTAAAATGTGTCTACTGATTTTATAAGTGTATGTTATAAATATATCTGTATTTTAATGTAATAGTCAAAGTTGTTTTAACTGTATAAGACCATTATTGTAGAAATAGAAAGATAACTAGTAAAATATGTATGAGGATCTAAGGACAGGAAGGTAGGAGCAGAGGGGTGAGGATGGGAGGATAAGTGGAAGGTGGGCGTCTACTCATAGAGTCACACAATTTTATGAGTAGAGGGAGGAGTGGATAAAGGAAATGGGAAAGATCTGGTGTGAAAAACAATATATACAAACTTTGTAAGTAAACTAATATAAAAGACAAATTTTATGTACCATCAAGTGAGAACTGCCCCATAGCTGACCCTCCATCAGGTTTTGAGAGGCAGTTAATCACACAATAACAACTATATCTTTCTATCTATCATGTGTATATTTCAGAAACATAAAATGAAGCATTAAAAGTTCAGGAGTGTATAATTTTACCATAAAGATGGAGGAAATTGTCAATCTTTTTCCCATTGAGCAACTAGCGTATTCAAACATGTACCTTTGCATTGGCAGCACCATTATTTACCACTAAGGTTTAGAGTCAACCAGGACCTGGTGGGAAGGCTTGTATTTAAAATGTGGATGGGCCTAAGTCTCCAGAGTAGAGGCTCGTGTGTGAAGCAGTTGGATTCTGGAAGATGGTTTCTCTTGTCTTAGTGATGGTTGAGTATGGACTGTTTGGTATTTTTTGTGTTTTGATTTTGGTTTTGTTTTTTTCCCCACTTCTGGGTGTTAGCTGATTAGATTTGCCGCTTTTAGCTAACAAAGAGCTGTGGGCTGGAAGTCTCTTGGTTTAGAGTAGCCAGGACCTGATAGCCAGGCCTTGTATTTAAAAGGTGGTAGTGTCCTTGAGCCTGCTGCAGTTGGGCCTGGTGTTAATTGTGTTTGGGATGAACATTCTTTTAAGTGGTACAGCACTGGTCTGTCAATTTGCTGTACTGAAATACTGTGAGGTTTCTGTGATGCTGAATGCTGTGCCACTGGTATGTCAAATGCCTTAATAGTTACAATAGTGTTTGGTGGAGCACCCAGATTGATTCAGGCTTGGAAGCAGGAGTGGCATCCACTTCCTAAACCACATACCTCTGGAAACTTTATGAACATATAGAAACAACAATAGCTGCAGTATAGGGTTCAGGACTTTTGTACATAGGGTTCCTATGGGTCGTGCTCTACTCAATCAATGATATTTAACAACTACAACAACAGCAACAAGCCACCTGAACTCTCTAATAGTCCAAGTTTTGTTGTTATATACAATCAAGTCTCTTACAACTCATTGCAGCCCTAAGTACAATAGCCCTGAAACCTGCTCTCTCCTGTACCAACATTACTGTCTCTGACACATCTACCCTCATTAGCCCAGTCACTGAGTCAATCCATCTCATTGATGGTCTTCTTCTTCTCCTCTTTCTCTGTCTTTCCACCAATCCAAGGACATGTCCCTTCTTACAACATGCCCAAAGCATGTCAGACAAAGCCTCAAAATCCTTGCATCCAAAGAGCAGCCTGGTTTCATCCTCTCTAGGACAAACCTGTTTGTTCACTTAGCAATCCATGGTATATTCAACACTCTTTTTCAAACCACGGCGCAAAGGCATCAAATATCTTCCTGTCATCTCTAGTCATTGTCCAGCTCTCTGACACATAGTAAGCCATTGTACAGACTATAGCCTGGATCAGGTGCACCTTATTCTCCAGACTGACATCGTTGCTGATTCAGTACTCTGGAGAAGTCCCTGAGAGCTGACTTTCCCAATGTAATTCATTTCTTGATTTCCTGGCTACTGGTATACTCTTTGTGTTGATTGTGGAGCCAAGCAAACTAAAGCTGTCAACAATTTCACTATCTTCACCTTTTTTCATGAAGTTGTCAGTCAGCCCAGTGGTGAGATGAGACTCTGAATATTTCATTACAGCACCAAGAAGCCAACACAAAGGGAAGAAATCAAGAAATTAAGAAGCTGAACAGAACTTTTCAATTGGCAACTCAGGAACACCAAGCCAAGTATTATAATGAAATGTGCT
>NW_006399815.1:12132104-12137387 GCF_000299155.1 Elephantulus edwardii | reverse complement strand
ATTTTTGGCCTAATCAACTAAGACTTTTAAAAGTAACAGCTAAAGTGGAAAAAAAAAATCTTCAGGATAACTGACTGTAATTTCTTCATTTTCAATTCACAGACAACCACTTTGGATCATTTCTGAACCTGGATTCACAATAATCCTAAGGTAAACTGTTCATTTGTTTATGTTTTTATGTTTCTACAAATTTAAGGACTATGAATATGTGCAAAATTGTGTGTGATGGAATATTCAAAACATTTAATATTTATCTTGTGTGTGATAAACATTCAATATTAGAGTTTCATATTTTTGTTACATTTCTTTCTTTTAAAAATAATATCTATGATGAATCATTTGATGATCACTTACTAAGTCTCCTCTCGGCACTCTCTCCAAAAATAAGCTTTAAAGAAATCATTGTGCAAACACACAAAACAATTAGAGAACAATTAATACTGATTAGTATAGCATTCACTGTCAATCCTAAAGCCAGAATGAGTGATCAGAGTTTGTTATCATGTTACAGAATTATCAATAATTTTCATGTCTACACCAATAATAATACTATTTCTGCTATAATAACCTAAGTACTCTAAGATTTATATGCACCTCATTCAATCTTCACAGCAACATAAAGTAGAATTATTAATTTATTTAGGCTCTTTTCCAGTGAAGATTTTGAGGCTTATCTAAGATTTTGTCTCTGATAAGTAGCATAATACCAAATGAGATATGTTTAATGTTCAAATTTTGGGTTTTAATCACTTTAAATATACTGAAAAGACTTCCTAACAGTTCACTTGCTTGCATTCAGCAGATCCCTGGCTAAGCACACTAGATGGTCAGCCTCCTCCTGTGTGATTTACAGTGTCTGAAAAGCCATGGATTAGCTATGAGTGAGATCTAACTGGATGACAGTTCAGACTGTGGGTTATTGTGTTTTGTAGTTTGGGTTTTTTTAAGTAAACTGTAGGATGATAGTAGAACTGTTTTAATAATGAAAACTACTTAGAACTGAGCTTTGGTAGATGTGTAAGTGTATTACAGGTTTTACATTACTTTAAGTGGCTTGGGTTTTTTTTTAAATTCTCATATTATTAGGTGAAATGCTTCACATAAAATGTCATTTAAAATTACTTTTACTTTAACTCAACACTGAGATAAAATCTTTGTCACATGAAATGTTTGAATCAGATAATAAAGATAAAATCCTTGCCACGTAAAATGTTTGAATCAAATAATAAACAAGAGTAAAAAGAACAAATGCAAGCTTTTCTGCACTTTGACATGTGATGGAACTAATACCACACCAAATAATAATAATATTGTTGTTGTTGTTGTGTCTCATTGGAACTGACCCATAGCTGACCCTCCAGTAGGTTTTCAGAGGCAGATTGCCCAGTCTTTTCCCGTGAAGCGGCTGGTGGATTCAAACTGTGGGCCAACGGGATTTCAGCACAGCTTCTTGCTACTAAGCTACCAGTGCTCTAACAATAATAGAAGTAATATTTGATTATTAATCTTAGAAACAGAAGTCATAGTTTCAATAAAACAAAAGGATACTGCATAGTTTCTTTTTGAAAAATACTATATAACATGAGAGGGGCTGGAGAGCATCACACTGAGTGAGTGACCTTAGTCTCATAAGAACAAATACTACATAAGACCATTATTGTAAAAACTATAAGGATAATTAGTGAGAAGATGTGTATAAAAGTCTAAGGGAGAAGGAGAGTAGCCGGGGTACTAAGTCTGAGGAAGGGCGACAGTCATAGGGTAGCAGACTTTGGTGAGCAGAGGGAGGAGATTAAGCAATTAGAAAAGATCCACTGGGGATCTGAAAAGATGGTATAATTGTAGGCAGAGATTGGTGGTGATTAATTTTATCAAGCATACTGTATGGGTATGATCATATGAAATTCGATGTGAATGTGTGAAACAATGTATACGAATGAAATATGCAAACCAATATGAAATTTTAAAAATAGGATACTGCATAGTTTAAAATCAGGAAAGATTTGTGTCATATTTAAATCTTTTTAGCATTCATATTCAGTATTTTGCAAGTAGGAAGTTGTACTATGTGATATATGCAGCATCAGATTGGAGGGAGACTCATTAATAACCTGTGACATAGCAGTAACACAATTTTGCATGCATAAAGACATGAAGTACTTATTAATAAATCTCAGACTAAAGCTTTCTGTATGTATTGTCTTTCAGCATTAGGAAAATAAAAATCCTCAGAACTAGACAAATAGGTAAAATTATGATAAAAGGAGAAAATATTGAAGCTGTCAAGAATTTATATTTTTTTCCTTGGATCCTTATTGAACACTCATGGTACTGCTAAAGAATAAGGATGTCAATTTAAAGACTAAGGAATGTCTCGGGTAGGTCGTGGCTATCATCAGTTGCCTCAGATGCATGTGAAAGTTAAGCAATGAATAAAGAAGACCAAAGCAGAATGATACCTTTGAACTGTGGTGTGGGGTAAGAATGTGAAATATACTGTAGACTGTCGAAAGAAACAAATACATCTGTCTTTGGTTAAGTGAAGCTGGAATGTGCCTTAGAATTAAGGATGAGGAGACTTTGTCTCACTTATTTTGGACAAGATATCAGGAGAGACTAGTCACTGGAGGAAAACTGTCATCTCTGATAAGTAGGTCAGTGAGAAGAAGGAAGTGGTGTAGTACAGATTGATACTGAGGTTGAGACAATGGGCTCAAACGGAGCAAAGATTGTGAGAATGGCATAGGATCGGGCAATGTTTTATTGTGTTGTACACACTATTACACAGACTAACTCTAATAGTATTGTCAGTATTAGACAGAGCTAATTCTATGTCAATTAACAATAACTGCTGTCAGTTGTCTCAGCATCCCTCCAGAGCAGAATACTATTGCCCAGTATGATTTTCAAGTCTCTTAGCTCTTTATAGGAGCAGACTGGCCCAAATGTTCTCCATGGTGCAGTTCATGGATTTGAACCATTTACCTTTGCATTGCTGCTGCTTGCCATTGATTCAGAACTGACCCATAACTGATCTTACAGTGGAGTTTCAGAGGCTATAGATTGTGCGGTAGGTTATTGCTCATCTTTCTCCTATGAGGATATGGTGGATTTGTACCACATGCCTTCAGGATTGCAGTGCAGCTTCTTACCAGTAGACCACAAGAACTCCCTTTATATTGTTGTTGAGTTGCCTGCGACTCATAGCAGCCCTACATACAACAGCTCTGAAGCCAGCTGTATCCTAAGCCAGTCTCACTGACTCTGACCCATCAAAAAGTTACTGTGTCAATCCATCTCATCCAGGGTCTTCCTTTCTTGTTCTGCCTCTCAACCGTTCCAAACATGATGTCCTCCTCCAAGGACTGGTCCCTTCTGGCCATATGCCCATGGTATGTCGGACCAAGCATAAAAATCCTAGTCTCCAAGGAGAAATTGTTCTCATCTTCTCCAAGTCAGATCTGTATGTTCCCTTGGTGGTCCATGGTATGTTCAATACTCTTTTCCAGCACCACAACTCAAAGGCATCAATTCTTCTGTCATCCTTAGTCACTGTCGAGCTCTCTGATGCATAGCAAGCCATTACAAAGCTAGGGCCTGAACCAGGCACATTTTAGGCTCTAGACTGACTTCTTTGCTTCTCACTGCTCTAGAGAGGTCCCTGACCTTATATTTTCCCAGTGCAATTCATCTTTTGATTTGCTGACTGTGAACATGAAGAGTGTTGACTGTGGAGCCAAGCATGCTGAAATTGTTAGAAACCTCAATCTCTTCTTCATCTACTGTGGCTGTACTAATTGGTCCAATGGTGAGAATCTTTCTCCTCTGGATGCTGAGCTTCAACCCTTTAGATTAGCAATTCTAAATTAAGCTTTACACATAGTTAACATTTCTTTAAATAGTGAAAATAATACAAAAATAAAAAGAAGGTAGTAATTACTAAGAATAATAGTGAGCTTTAAATGGATTAGAATTTAATATTAATAAACTGTGATGTTTCTTCTGCCTTTGAGGTCTGGAAAAATATTCACATGACGCATTTTCAATGAATTTTCACAAGTTAGGTGTTTGACGTGTAATAGATTGTCAGAAGTGTACTTTTTTATGTTTGATTGTATTTATTTGCTTTTCAAATATCGGTATCATGAAGAATAGCGTTGATACTTTAAGAATTTGAGTGAAAAAATCTATCACTTGGGCCACAATTTAAGGTAATAAACCTTTACTGTAAATATAGTACAATAACACAATTTAAAGTAACACAATGTGTTGCTTTCAATATCAGAAAATAAACTGAGGTGAATTTTTAAAAAAACTTATGTAGAGGGTTCCTTTTGTGGTAAGTGAAAATTTCTAAAAATAATGACTATACAGGGATTCTTAATTTTTTTTATCAGACTTTTAATATGTTTGCTGTTGTTGTGAACTATTGAGTTGGAAATGACCTATAGTTGACACTACAGTGAGGCAGTAAATCACATGGGAGGAGATTGTCTATCTTCTTCCTATGGAGCAGCTGGTGGATTTGATCTGTATGGATTCAAGTTGACAGTGCAGCTCCTTACCACTAGGCCACCAGAACTCACTCCAAGGATTCTCTTACAATGCTATCTTGAATTGGCAAGAAAGAAAAGAATCTACACAAAGTAGGTACTCTTAGAGGTAAACACATAAATCTGGGAACAGAAGATAAAGCCCAAGTCAGTCCAATGAGTGCCTTCACAAAGCAAGAACCAACATGTTTGTTCTTCTCTCTATATTACTGCAGGATACAGTTCCCCACACTTACTGCCACTACATGGTGGGATCTCTTTTCCATTCTTATTTCTTCCTGAGTCCTCTCAAACAGAATCCAGAAAATCTAGATTTTTATTAATAATTTCTTCATGACTATTTGGGTTTTTTTTTTAAATTTAATGCTCCTTATCAGTAATCTTGAATGTCCATATTTTATTATCTTTTTTCTATTGTACATCTAAAACTTCTTTCAGGTAATGACTACTGACCAATTGCAGAAACACTTGCACAGCTCAAGATTTTAAAAATAGCAGCAATCTATCTTTCTTACCAACATCCATATAGTTGTATTGTTTTTATGTGTTTTTTTGTTGCTTATGACTCAATGTGATCCTATGTACAACAGTTCTGGACCTTGCACCATCATGTGCCAACCTTATGGTATCTGACACACTCACCCCCATTACCCTGTTGTTGTTGTTGTTATGTGCCATCGATTCACTTGCAACTCATAGCGACCCTATGTACAACAGCCCTAAACCCTGC
>NW_006399815.1:12125081-12131725 GCF_000299155.1 Elephantulus edwardii | reverse complement strand
CAATGCGTTTTTTGATTTCCTGGTTGCTGGTGCCCAGAGTGTTGATCTTGGAGCCAAGCAAACTGAAGTTGTGATAAATCTCAGTCCCTTCGCCATCCATCCTGATGCTGCCAGTTGGTTCAGTGGTGAGAATCTTTGTATTCTTGACACTGAGCCTCAGTCCACACTGAAGGCTGAAGTCCTTGACCTTCTGCAGCAAGTGCATGAGGTCTTTCTCAGTTTCAGCAAGCAGGGTGTGTCATCTGCATAACGCAGATTGTTAATAGATCTTCCACCAGTCCTGACACCACACTTCTCCTCATAGAGCCCACCCTCCTGGATAATCTGCTCTGCATACAGGTTGAAAAGGTATGGAGATAGGACACATCCCTGGTGTAAACCATTCCGAATTTTGAACCATGCAGTGTTGCAGTGCTCTGTTCTGACGAATGCCTCTTGGTCCTAGAATAGATTTTGCATCACTGAATTAATCCATCTTATTGATGGTCTTCCTCTTTTGGGCTATCCTTCCACCCTTCCAAGCATGGCATCCCTCTCCAAGGACTGGTCACACCTTGGAACATGCCCAAAGTATGTCAGACGAAGCCTCAGAATCTTTGCCTCCAAGGAGTAGCCTTGTTTCACCCTGTCAAGGATGAACCATTTTGTTTTCCTAGCCATCCATAGTATATTCAATACTCTTCTCCAGCACTACAGCTCAAAGACATCAGTTCTCCTTCTATCACCCCTATTCATTGTCCAGCTTTGTGACACATACAAGTGATTATGAAGATTATGGCCTGGATCAGGCTCACCTTAGTCTCCAGACTGATATCATTGCTCTTCAGTACTCTGAAGATGTCCTTGATAGCAGACTTTCCCAATGCAATTCATCTTTTGATTTCCTGGCTGCTGGTACTAACAGTGTTGATTGTGGAGTCAAGCAACCTAAAGCTGTTAACAATCTCAATTTCTTCATCATCTCTCATGATGCTGCCAGTTGGCCCAGTGGTGAGAATCTTTGAGGTTTTTTTTATGTTGAACATCTTCATTAGAGATCTAGAAATACCTATATTCATAATTCATCTTGTTAAGATTAGTAGCATACAAGTTATAAGAAGTGTAGAGTCAACATTGTTTCATATGTTTGATTTGTTGTATAATGCCATGATTTATGACATAAGAAGTCCCTCCATTCTGTTTCCTCACTCCTCTATGCCCCTTGGGTTTGGTGGTTCACTAGAAGGTCTCCCTGAGATTCAGAGCTGTTAAGGGAAAGGCTCAGGCTGGTGTCACAGAGTCAGAGATTGGTGAGTGTTGTAGACTATCTTTTGTAGTGTAGCTAGAAAGGCAGGCAACCCCAAAAGAGAGCTAGCATTAAAGTCCTATAAGATTATATTAGTGTCCAGTAGGTTATGGCCTGTATCCCACCCTGACACTTTGTCCTTAATACAATAAATATGCCAGCACAAAATAGTTAATCATTGGCCTGTTGTTGTTTTTATTGAGTCTATTGAATTAAAACCAACCCATAGCTGACCCTCCAGTGGGTTTTTAGAGGCAGTTAATAGCTCAGGAAATGCCTGCCCATCTTGCCACTGAGCAGCAGGTGGATTTGAACTGCATGCCTTCAAGATTGCAGTGCAGTTTCTTACCTCTAGACTACCAGAGCTCCCTAGAAGAAACATTTTGAACAATAAACCATGGATACCACAGACTACCTTGACATTCAAATCACATATTAATTGGCTAAAAAGAACATCCGTGTACTCCTTTCATTTCTATAGATAAGGGTTTTGGTATAGTTCTCACCAGCATAAAATATATGACAATAGACTGCTATTCTTTCTGAGAATTCTAGAGAAAAATCCATTTCCTGCTTGATTCCATTCCTATCAGTTATAGAATTTTCCATTTTCTTTCTGACTGCCATGTGAAGGGTATTTCCATCTTCTAGGATACTGCAATTCTTGCCTTATCACTTTCCCCTCTATTTTTAAAATCAATTATCAGCTGGTTGAGTCTCTTACATTGCATCTTTCTGAGTCTCTCTTTTGCCTCTCATGTCTTACTTTTCATAACCTATGTGATTATATTGGGCACATATAAGTATCACCTCTCAATTCCAAACAGTTATCTTTATCACATCTGCATTCTGATCTGTAATACCTTTCATTGTGTAAGATTATATATTCTGGGGATTAGTGTGTTAGAATCCTTGAGCAGGGAGGGGATAATTTTTCTCTTCGGATGTATCTGAAGGACTAGAAAGAAGATGGCTGGAAATCTGATCAAGAAACTAATGATGGTAAAAGAAGTGGTATTGTAAAAGAACAAAATTGAGTGAAAACAGTATCATTGAAATTCTAAAACTGAATCATAGATTCATAGAGTTTATGAAAATAAAGAGTTTATAGTAAAAAATATTACATAAAAAACCAATAAAATGCAACTAATCCACCATCAAAAAATATTACATAAAACACATCCTATAGATAAAAAGAATGAAATAACAGAAAATGTAGCACCTGAAATAGATGATGGAACATAATGAGAAGATATAATAGTTTCAAACACTTAATTGTGCTAATATAGAACTAGAACATATGCCAATAAGAGTCATTCAAACAGAACAAGGAGTTACTACATGATTCAAAATCAGAAAAGGTTATATTCTTTCACTACTCCAATTCAATCTGTATCTCAACAAATAATATGAGAAGCTGGACTGTGTGAAGAAGAATGTGGCATCAGAATTGGAGGAAGACTCATCAATGCCTTATGATATGTAGATGACACAGCCTTGTTTTCAGAAAACAAAGAACACTTGAAACACTTTTGTACAGTCCAGTCTTCAATTTGAATTATACATCCACATTTAAAAAATAAAAATCTTCACAACTGGACAAATAAACAATATCATGATAAAGTTATGAAAGATTGAAGTGGCCAAAAAATTAAATTTCCTTGGAAAGACAATCAGCACCCATGGAAACAACATCAAGAAATCAAAATATATTGCATTGCGTAAGTCTCCCTCCAAAGACCTCTGAAAGGATGCTGTAAGAGAATTAGTGACTGTGAATAGGATTTATATCTTACACAATCAACGTATTGTCACAAAACAATCACAAACTATTAAAATTATTGCTGTTGAGCTGCACTTTATAAGTTCTTATTGTGTTTTTAAAATATGTCTTTAGACTATATATATGATTTATTGGACAGGAAATGTATTTTCTGTGATATACTCTATTGAGGGTTTAAGAATGGATTATAATTTGTAAAAGTATAGAATCTTGTAAAATTTACATAAAAAATGAAGTACATAATTATTTCTATTTTCTTTTTTCCTTCTAAAGTGCATGATTATTTTTAATTGCTTCATACGATGTGAAATTTGGTCAATGACTAAGGAAGACTGAAGGTGAATTTATGCCTTTGAATTATAGTTATGGCAGAGAATATAAAATATACCATGGACTGCCAAAAGAATAAACAAATATGTTTGGAGGAAGTAAAACAAAATGGTAGATTATGTTGCACTCATAAAGCAGAAAAAGGGTAGCAGTTTTTTCAGAGATTTCTGAGAGTGATTTCTTCCAGTTACAAATTCTAGCACATGAAGGGTTGTGTAATATGGACAATTCTTGCTTTTAAAGGACACACCCAGTTGGTCTTTGGCTATGGTTATTTGCAGCTGATGCCACTAAAGCAAATGCATCTGAGGATTCAGTGAATTACACTCTCAACTTCTGGTGTGGCAGTTTGATTGAGATGGTGCTACATTGCCTCTTTTGTCAAAGAACTTTTAGCACCTTTGTGATCTCACCACTCTAACCAGCCAATGTCTGGGAAGCTCTGACACTAAAACTAAAGCATGCAACTTTAACTTCCTCAGCTCTTGGGAAATTATCAGTTCTCTCTGTGCTTTGCTAGGTCCCATAGGAATTTGTCTTTCTATCATTCCACATCTGTCCTGCCTTTAGATCCTGGAAAAAACAAATGTGTCTGAGTTTCTTAATTCCACTTTTAAACTTTTGTCTATACTAACTGCTTCCAGAAAACCAGTTCTACTAGTCTCTCTATAAACAAAGAGAATTCTATTCAAAATTATGTAGAGCCTTTTTGAATGTAACCGTTAATGGATGGAACATTATTCTTCATGAGTTCACACTGCTTCCCAAATTCTGCTAAAGTTTGGGGCACAAATAGTAAAAGAGGGTTTTTCAGTCCAAGCTGTGTATGAGAAGGAGGATCCTTCTGTTACATCATTCAATTACAATCACTTTATTAGTTATTGCAGTCAGACTGTTAATGTCCTATCTTAATTATGGCTATATTATTGAAAAATTTAGAATTATTTGCATACATAGATGCTTATATTATGTAAATAATGCCTGCATATTCTTTTTTAAATTGTATTTTATTAATTTTAATGAACATTTACAGAGATTTTGGGTTTTCATTCATTCATTGTTGCACTATTTTCTCTACCCTCCTCCCCAGTTTGTTGTTCTTTTTTCCCCCCTTGAAAGTCTGTTTTAATTGTCCAGTTGCCACAGTGCTTGTCAAAGCAGTTCTGATTAATCTCCTTTGTCAGTGTGTCCCTTGCCATTCCCTATCACTCCTCCCTGAGAGAGACTTCACCCTGATTCATAAGGAAAAGGGGATGGCGTATTCTCTTAGCTACTTCCTGCTGAAAAGGGACGCTGTAGGTTTCAGGGTGAAGATCTTCTCTCACTACTCTAAAGGGCTCTTTGGCAATAGGAAACACATAGACTATTATGGAGATTGATTTTGGAATTTAGATGCATGGTTATCAATTATGCTTAGTCGTAGATGTTTGTATCCTTGACGATGTATCATGGAAGTGTTGCAGCCTAGAAGACACAAATTTAACTAGCAAGTTAAAAAGTACATGAGTCAAAAAGCATATTCTTTTTTTATTTTAAAAAATGAAAGGTTTATAAGTTTTTAAATTATATCAGTTACCTTTGATTTTGCTTGGCTAATCAAATTGATTTTACCTTTGATTTTGCTTGGCTAATCAAATTTTGATTTGGCTAATCTATGCCATTGTGTTTCAATATATTTTATTATGTATTACCTATAGAGACTATAAAGAGGAATGTGGCATCAGTCCTGGAGGGAGACTCATTAATAACCTGTGTTATGCAGAGGACACAACCTTGCTTACTGAAAGTGAGAAGGACTTGACACACTTGTTGCAGAAGATCAAGGAGTACAGTACTCAATTTGGCTTGCATCTCAATGTCAAGAAAACAAAGATTATTACCACTGGACCAATAACAATTTCATGATAGATGGAGATGAGATTGAACAACTTCATCTTGCTTGGATCCACCATTAATATCCTTAGTATCAGTACTCAGGCAATAAGGTGACACATTGCACTGGGAGAATCTGCAGTTAGGAACCTCTCCCAAATTATTGAGGAGTAATGTTGTCACTTTAAGGACTAAGGTGCATCTGATTCAGGCTATATATAGTCTTTTCAATCACTTGCTATGTTTCTGATAGCTGGATAGAGAATAAGGATGACAAAAGAAGTGATGTCTTTGAGCTGTGGTGTTGGAAAAGAGCACTGAACATCCCATGGACAGCTAAAAGAGAAAAAACCAAACAGATATGTCTTGGAGAGGGTGAAGTTGGAGTGCTTTATGGAGGCAAGGATGATAAAGTCTCACCTCAAAATCTTGGACACATTGCTAGGAGAGATATTCCTTGGAGTAGGACATGATGCTGGGAAGTGTGGAGGATCGGTGAAGGAGAGGAAGAACCTCAACTGGGTGAAGTGACATGGTGACTGCCTCAATGGACATGTGTGTCTCAGAAAATGTGAGAATGGTGCAGGATAAAAAAGGGTTCAGATCTTTTGTTCATACAGTCGCTATGAGCTGTATTTGACTCGATGGCACCTAACAGAAACAATAACCTATTTGAGAGGATTCATTATCTTTTTCTGGAAATATGTAATCAGTTAGGTGCTGCTGAGTTGATCCATCTCACAGCAATGCATGAAGCAACAGAACTCCTCTCCCTCCTATGCCATCCTCACAATCTCTGCTGTGTTTTAATTATTGTATCACTGTCAGTCATCTTGTTAAAAGTTTTCCCTTTTTGTTGACTTTAGATTTTCCAACATGATGTCTTTCCCCAAGAACTACTTACTCCCTCCTAATAACATGCTCAAAGTATGTGAAACAAGTTTCATCATTTTTATTTCTAAGAAGTGAAGAAATTACTCACTCTCAGCTCCTAAGATACTTCATAAGTGCTATCCAATGGCTTTACATTCCCACTGTTAAGGTTAGTGATGATCTTTGTAACCAAAAGTAGATCATTTTCTCCAGCAATTTCTGCTATAATATCCCTAGTACCACAACCTCTTCTAAATCCAGCCTGCACATCTGGCGGTTCTCTGTTGACATATTGTTCTAAACGTTTTTGGATAATTTTCAGCAGAATCTTGCTTATATGTGATATCAATGATATTGTTCAATAATTTCCACACTCTGTTGGGTCACCTTTCTTTGGAATGGGAAAAATATCGATCTTTTCCATTCAGTGGGCCAGCTGGCTGTTCTCCAGATTTCCTGGCACAACTTAGTGAGCACTCCAGGCCAGTGTCTGTTTGTTGA
>NW_006399815.1:12115048-12124426 GCF_000299155.1 Elephantulus edwardii | reverse complement strand
GAAAATAAGTGTTTCTTTATATAGTGTAACTATATACCTATATTTTACTCTTCTAGAGTTTATAAAACATAGTTGCATGCTTGAAATTTATTTACCTTTATAAAACAAACAACCAAGCAACCTATGAAGTAAGTGCTTGTACAGGTTCCTAGAGCTCTAACAAGTGGTAGAACTGAAAGGTACAATACAGAAAATGATTTCTGAAAATACACTGCACATCAGAAAATACTCCCTAAATATTTTCAGTAAGGAATGATGACAGATGGCTGTCTTAAAATCCTGATCATTTCTGGTCAGAGGAAGGGCTGCACTGAACTGACAAGGGAAAAAATAAAACCCAACAAACAACTTTTATTTTATAATCTGCAACCCAGTTAATCCACTGTTTTATCAAGGCACTTGCTAGGTGCTCAGTTCAAGGAGCCGTAGCACATAATGTATGTGGTTACTACCTGAAAGGTCAGCAATTCACATCCGCCAGTCACCCCACAAGGAAGGAGATGGATGAGAAATCTTCTTCCATAACAGTTTCTGAAACACACTGTGAGTTGGAATTAATGCAAAGACAGTGGGTGGGAGATAGTCTCTGTCTCTGGTTTGGCTGCTGAGAAGGTTTTAATCTCCATCGGCTGGCCACCATGAGGCTTCTTGAGATTCAAATTAAGTGAAGTGAAAATCTTTCCCCTTCCCCTCAAGGTGCTCTGATGGCACTTTGGCTAAGGCGTTTGACTGCTAACAAAAAAGTAAGCAGTTCAAATTCACCATCTATTTTGTAGGGAAAAGCTGCAGTAGTCTGCTTTGGAAAAGATTTGCAGCGTAGGATAGCCCATGGATGGTTGTTCTCTCTCCTACAGGCTCACTGTGAGTCTCAGTCCACTCGACAGCAGAGGATCAAGGTCTACAGTATTTTGCATTAAATCAGGCCATGGTTCTGTTGTTTATTGTCCTTTATTAGCAGTAAAAGACACACTACATTGCTGTGGAGTACCTTTTGGTGGATATAAAATCAATGTCTTTGCAGTTCGAAGTCAGTCTTGCTAGGTTAAGATTTTCTGGGTAAGAAAAACTTGAAGTCAAAGTGACCTGCCTGTTATTAACTTTCCTCTTCTACAAGTTGTTCCTATAGAGTAGAGAAAACAACATCACACTTTTCTTTTTAAAGACTTAACTTGTACATTACTTTTGAGCTTGATTTTGGGAAAAAGTTATTAGTAATTAAATCTACTGTCGACACGGAAATCCTCTCCACAAAGTAATAGAAGAGAAATATTTTATTATTGAGCAAACATTACTGGAATTTGATGCTTCATAGAAAATCTTCTAAAAAGATTGTGGAATTGGAAGATCTTTTTCATTTTGCAGGTAAGAGAGTGCAATCAACATATTCATGTCTTAAAGGTACTTATTAATTTTCTCAAATCTTCTTACTCAGAAGTAGGGATAGATCACCTGAATTTATGCTAATCTCTTTCCAGGATATGTGAAGTAAATGAAAATTAAGAAACCCTTATATTTCAGTAGTTATACCCTAAACTGCAAAACAGAAGTAAGCAATTCAAACCCACCATCTGACGGAGAAAAATCTAGCAGTCTGTTCCTGTAAAGACTGCAGTAATGGAAATCCAATGCCAGAATTCTACTCTATTCTGTTAAATTGCTATGAGTTAAGAATGACAGAATAGGTACAGAAGAATTAACTGCAGTTACATTTAGATACTTTTTAGAAAAATAAAAAAAAATACAATTACGAGTTAAGGAGTCATGGTGATGAATAACATAAAGTTGCTAGTAGGTTGCCAGTTCAAATCTACCAGCCACTCTTCAGGAAAGTGATGGTGAGGCTCCTTCTGTGAATATTTACTGCCTCAGAAACCTGATAGAATTTTAGTTTGAAAACTCAAGAACAATAGGTTTAAATCCAAATTATCTGAAGTAAAATCTAGAGAAAACAATGAAAACAACTTTGTCCAATTTTCAGCCAAGGAATATGTTTGCTTTTCCCCATTTGTGAAATAGAGCCCTGACAGGTAACAGTTATTATTTTTTTTTATGTTTCCTATTCAGAGCTTTTATAGTTCCTACTTAAGCCTGCCAAAAGAACAAACAGATATATCTTTGGAAAAGTGCAGCCAGAGTTCTCCCGGGAGGTAAGAATGGCAAACTTGTCTCATATATTTTGAGCAATTGCTAGGAGAGGATGTTTCTTGGAAAAGGACATCAGACTTGGAAAAGTGGAGGGTCAGAGAAAAAAGAGGAAGATCCTCGAAGAGATGGATATAGTAACTGCAATAGTGGGCTCAAATGTGTCAGAGACAATGAGGTTGGCACAGGCAGAACAGGGTTCAGGTCTGTTGTTCATAGGATCTCTATGAGTCATACTCCACTTGATGACACCTAACAACAACACAGCAAGAACAATGAAAGTTCTCCCTTACTTTTGCATATTGTCAGGAGGGGTCTGTCTTTGGAAAAAGATACCATTTGGAAAATATGAGGGTCACAGTAAGAGGAGACCCTCAGTGAGATAGATTGACACATTGTCTGTAAATGGAGATTATGGAGAGCATATTGGAGATTGTATGAATAGCCTAAAATAGGGTCGCTATGAATTGTAGTCTATTCAATGGCACCTAACAACAACTTTATTATGAGGATATATATTTAGATTTCAGCAAACACACTCTTGCTTGCTGAAAGTGAGGAAGACTTGAAGCCCTTGTTGTAGAATGTTAGTCTTTGATAGAAGTACAGCCTTTGATACAGATTGCATCTTAATGTCAAGAAAACAAAAACTCTTGCCACTTAAGTCTGTCAATGACTTCATTCTACTTGGATCTACAATCCATACACTGAATACCATCAGTTAGGAGATGAGGAAACGTATTACACTGGGAAAGTTTGTAGTCAGTGACCTCTGCCGGTTATTAAGAAGCAATGACATCAGTTTGAGGACTGAGATGTGCCTGATTCAGGCCGTAGTCTTTTTAGTCATTTGTTATGCTCCTGAGAGCTGGATGGTGACTAAGGATGATTGAAGAGGAATTGATGCCTTTGAACTGTGGTGTTGGAGAAGATATGGCTTGGAGAAGGTGTAGCCAGAGTGTTCCTTGGAGACAAAAGCTTAGTCTTATGTACTTTGATGCTGTTCCTTGGAAAGCAACATAATGCTTGAAAAGGTAGAGGAATGGCAGAGAAAAGGAAGACCCTCAACCAGGTGGATTCACACAATGAGTGCAGGAATGGGCTTGTGTGTATCAGAGGTTGTGATTATGGCATAGGACAGGACAAGGTTCATATCTCTTGTTCATAGGGAACCTATCAGTTGTACTCGACTCAGGCATATGACAAAACAACATTTAGGTTTATTTAATATCCATAAATGCATTTAAATATGAGCACAGATATTGCAATAGTTAAGTACTTGATTGCTAGTGGAAAAGTTGGTAGTTCAAACCCAAAGCTTGATAACCTTCTTCTGTAAGACTATAGCCTACAAAATCCTCTGAGGTAATTGTACTTGGTCAAATCACAGGATTGCTGTGAATCAGAACCAAGTTTATGGCACCCAACAATAATATTTATCTAAGATGCCCTGGATTGACTTTATCTTCATGGCTTGGGGTTGTAGTTTTACCTCTTATAATGTTGTACTTACTACTTCCTGTGAATTTGGGCTAAGTTTCTTTTACATCACTGAAATAATGGTAATCTTTGTGTAATTGATATTTTTGTGCAAATAAAATAATATGTATCATTTTGTGCAAAGATTGGAAATTATTGAATAATAATCACTAATATCACACACAAGCAAAATATTGCTGATGACTATCCAAAACCTACTGGAACAGTACATTGACAGAGAACTATCAGAAATACAAGCTGAGTTTAGAAGAGGCCATGACACTAAGAATCACATTACTAATATCAGACAGATCTTGGCTAAAAGCAAAGAATACCAGAAGAACATCTATGTATGTTTTATTGACTATAGAAAGATATTTGACTGTGTGGATCAAAACAAATTGTGACTAACCTTGAGAAAAATGGGAATTTCAGAACACTTGATCATGCTCTTGTGAAACCTATATTTGGATGAGGATAAAGCTGTCAAAACAGAGCAAGGAAACATGACTGCATGGTTCAAAATCAGGAAAGAAGTGTATCAGGAATGTGTCCTGTCACCATACCTTTCAATATATATTCAAAACAGACCATTTGAGAGGCTGATCTTTATTGATGAAGAATGTGGCATCAGATTTGGGGGAAGACTCTTTACCTGCATTATGCAGACAACACAATCTTGTTGGCCAAAACTGAGGAAAATCTGAAGCATCTGCTGCAGAAGGTCAAGGACTGAAGTATTTACTATTGATTCAAGTTCAACATTAACAAAAAAGATTCTTCCAATTGGGCCAAGTGGCAGCACCATGATAGAGAAGAAGAGATTAAAATTGTTAACAATTTCAGCTTGCTCAGTTTCACTGTCAATATTTTTGGCACCAGAATTCAGGGCATCAAAAGATGAATTGGATTAGGAAAGTCTGTTGTCAAGGACCTCTGCAGAGTGCTGAAGAGCAAAAATGTCATTCTAGAGAGTAAGGTATGTCTGATTCAAGTCCTGGTCTTTGCAATTACTTGATATGCATCAGATAGCTGAACAATGACCAAGGATGAAATAATTGATGCCTTTGAGTTGTGGTTCTGGAGAAGAGTGTTGAAAATATAAATACATATATATATAT
Source organism: Elephantulus edwardii (assembly GCF_000299155.1). Lineage (NCBI taxonomy): Eukaryota > Metazoa > Chordata > Mammalia > Macroscelidea > Macroscelididae > Elephantulus > Elephantulus edwardii. Next base: position 12,119,684 of record NW_006399815.1, on the reverse strand, counting down.
ATCATGGACTGTCAGAAGAATAAACAAGTCTGTGAAGGAGAGGGTGAAACCAAGTTGCTCTCTGGGAGCAAGTATTTTCAAGCTCTCTCTCATGTATTTTAGGCATGTGGCCAGGAGGGACCAGTCCTTAGAGAATGACATCATACTTGGAAAGGAGGAAGGACAACACAAGAGAAGACCCTGGATGAGACACATTGACACAGTGACCTGTGTAATAGAGACAGGTATTTTGGAGGCAGTGAGATTGGCTCAGGATAGGACATGGTTCAGAGATTTGTGCATATGGTTGTTATGAGTCACAGATTAATTGATGGTATATTATAAGAATAAGAGTGATCTTGTCAATCTTAACTTCTAAAGCACCTGGTTTGTGGAAAGCTGAAGTCCGTATTTGGGAGCTCTAACTTTTTTTGACGATGAAAGGCATTTTCCTGTGTAAGTCACAACAAACTGCGGCTAACATTAAGACTGGGAATCCCAGAACATTGGGTTGTTCTCTTCTAAAACCTACACCTACACCATGAAGCTGTTGTCTGAACAGAGAAAGTATTCAAAACCAAGAAGAGAGTGTGTCAGGGATATATCTTTTCTCTACACTTTTTCGACCAATATGCTGAACAGATCTTTTGAAAGGCTGGAATTTATGAAGAAAAGTGTGAGATCAGGATTGGAAGAAGACTCCTCAATAACTTGTGTTATGAGACTGACACAACATTGCTCACTGAAACTGAGGAGAATTTGAGGCACTTGCTACAGAAAATCAAGGAAGAGAGCCTTTAGTATGTATTTCATCTCAACATTGGGAAAGTAAAAATCTTGCTAAAGAGCATCGATGTCAGTCAAAAGATTAAGGTGCATCAGATCCAGGCTATCATCTTCTGACTCATTTGCTATGCATCTGAGAACTGAACATTGACTAAGAGTGACAGAAGACTTAATGCCTTTAAGTTTTGGTGCTGCAAAAGAGTACTGAACATATCATGGACCGCCAAGAGAACAAATAGGTCTATCCTGGAGAGAGTTAAAACAGGTTGGTCCTTGGAGGCAAGGATTTTGAAACTCTGTCTCACATATTTTTGATGTATTGTCAGGAAGGGCCAGTCCTTGGAAAAAGTTATCATGCTTGGAAGTTTAAAGGGTCAGCACAAGAATGGATGACACGGATTGCCCAAGAATATGACAATGGCTCAGGTGTGTCAGAGACAGTGAGCTTGGCTCATAATAGGGCTAAGTTCAGTTCTGTTCATAGTTTGTATGAGTTGTAGTTGACTTGACGGCACATACTATCCACAGATCTATTTTAAGCCTTGACATATAATCAGCTGCCATTGAGTTCATTATGCCATTCATGTGATAAGTTCCGGAGCCAATGGAGGGACAGTTTTGTTCTGGTTTGTACTAAGAACCTGTGAACTCACAGGTGGCCAGAGTGATTTACCTAAAACAACCTCATGCTATCAAACTTAAGTTAAAAATTTGGCTTTCAATGAAAATAGCTTCAAGGTCATGAATTGTACAGCTGCAAATATGTAGAAGTCTCAGAAAGAATCCTATAAGCTTTTAAAATCTGCAATTATGTACTCATTCGAGTCATGGTCCTTCGCTCACTTTTTCAGTCCTGCTTGCAATAGTGATGGTTTGACCTGCCACCAATTATGGTTTGTGATGATTCTTTTCTGTAGTAGAAATGAAAACTATACCTGTGAATGAATGCCTCCTTCAGTGTCTTATGGGTGGTTTTGACTGTCTTTGTCCTATTTAATGGCCTTAGTGAAAGGGTCTCTATAGAATGTACTTGAATCTCAGCTGCCTTTCCCCCCTAGCATAACAGAAAATATAGAATCAGGTCACAAAGTGCTTAGAAGTTGGAGAGAGAAACTTTTGAAATTCAGAGTACAGATAATAATACCATGTCTTTCCCTTTTCAAATGCAAGGTGTAGACTTAAAACAGCAGGAACTCAGACAATTGCGCATTTCATCCTTCATGAGTGGAATAAAACACTATTCCCCTATATATTTGCTGGTCAACTCTCCACCAACAATCTGCCATTTTGACATCAAAACAAGCAAGATTCTGTCACCAGAACATTACTCTCAAAGTAATTCAGGTGTACAAAGTTATCTACCTTGATATGTATGTGAATTGGCAAGGCTGAAAGATCAGAGATATGATTTATCTGTTATTTCACTTCAGTACAGCCTTCCCTGTGAGAAATCATCAGGATGTCACACTAATATGTACCTCTAAGTTGTGCCAATTTCCTACAGTTCTCAAAACTGAAGAGGCCAAGCTGTGTCACTCCTTAGTGCTTCTTTAATCTGACTTTCTCTTTCTGCAGTGACCTTCTGTCCCCTACCTTATCCACCTGGAAAGTATCTACTCTTGTTAAAAGACTAAGTTCAATGAAACCTTTTCTGACCTTCTTCTTCTCCATCTCCTTGGGGAGCGTCTTTCTTTTCCACTTCCTGTGAATCTGGTACTTATTTTTATCATAGTACATCTATAACATTTTATTGCACCAATTTGTTCACATCTCCCTAGATATGAAATAGACATACTGCATTGGAAAAAGAAAACTCCTGTGAATTTAAATTATTTCTTCTGTGTACCTAACAAATAGTCTGTAATTCAAGACTTTATTCAGATGCACCACAAATCAGAAAACCTTCAAGAACTTGGGGGGGGGGAATTGGTTTACTGACTCTACCACTGCAAAATGAGGAGATGGACTGAGATATACACTCGTTGAACAGCACTTTTTATGAATATATTTTAGTGATGCCTGTAGAGAGACAGCAACATTATTTTTGTGTTTCTGAAGTACTTTGAGAGTAATGCCCCAGTGACAGTATAAACAAGACACAAAGGCCAGTTTGTTTTTATATCTAAATGGGGGATTGTTGGTGAAGAGTTGTGCCAGCCAGTACAGAGTGGAATAGTGTTTTATTCCACTCAAGATAGATGAATTGCTGAATTGCCTGAGTTCCTGCTGTTTTAAAAGCCTGCCCCTTGAATTTAAAAGTGAATAACTGACTCTTTTCTTCAATGGCTAGAGAAAAAAAATACAATGTAAATGGAACTGAGCTCATAATATTGTCAATAAAAAAATACATCCACTTGGCATTTTACCCATATGATACATTGCCACAAGTTTAAATCATTTTTAATTAAATAGTTCATTTTTTATAAGTCATGTAGATGTAACACAGGAATGACCAATTTATTGATGAATTATACCTTAAAAAGCTGTTATTTCAAATGAAGTGAATTAAGTGGTAAACATTTGATTAAACCTTTATTTGAAACTCTTCATTGGGTGATAGGCAGACATCTCTTGAGTATTCCTGCAAAAAGGATAAAATGTCAAAGAATAAGGGAAATAGGAGTGAAGAAATATTATTACATACAGAGGATATAAAATTTAAAAAAGCAGAAAGGATAGACAATGACTGTGGAATCAGGCATAGGAAAGGGAATAGGATTCCTGATTACGTCTAGTTCTCTTTTAGGTAGAAACTATTAGAAAAGGATGTTGTTGTTGTTGTTGTTGTTGTTATTTGCCATCGAGTTGCTTGCGACTCATAGTGACACTATGTACAAGAGCCCTAAACGCCATTCTATCCTGTGCCAACTTCGCTGTTTCAAACACACTCATTCCCACCGCTCCACTCACAGAATCGATTCATCTCATTGAAGGTCTTCCTCTCCTGAGCTTCCCTCCACTCTCCCAAACATGATGTCCCTCTCTAAGGACCAGTCCCTCCTTGCAAAATGACCAAAGTATGTCAGATGAAGCTTCAGAATCCTTGACTCCGAGGAACATTCTGGCTTCACCCTCTCCAGGACAAACCTGTTTGTTCTCCTAGCAGTTCATGTTATATTCAACACTCTTCTCCAGCACCACAGCTCAAAGGCATTAATTCTCTTTCTTTCATCCCTATTCACTGTCCAACTCTCCGACGCATAGCACGTAATTGCAAAGACTATAGCCTGGATCAGGCATGTCTTAGTCTCCAGACTGAAATCATTGCTTTTCAGTACTCTGTAGAGGTCCTTCACAGCTGACTTTCCCAATGCAATTCATCTTCTGATTTCCCGGCTGCTGTTATCCAGAGTGTTGACTGTGGAACCAAGTAAACTAAAACTGTTAACTATCTCAGTCTCTTCACCATCATCCATACGAGGCTACTAATTGGCCCAGTGGTGAGAGTCTTTGTTTTCTTGTTGCTGAGCTTAAATCCATACTGAAGGCTGCAGTTCATGACCTTCTGCAGCAAGTGCTTCAGGTCCTCCTCAGTTACAGCAAGCAGGGTTGTGTCATCTGCATAATGTAGGTTGTTGACGATTCTTCCACCAATCCTGATGCCACATTCCTCCTCATATAGCCCAGTGTCTTGGATGATCTGTTCTACATACAGATTGAAAATGTATGGAGATAATCTCAGACAGACCCCCGTCTTGATTTTGAACCATCCAGTCAGTGTCTCCCTGCTCTGTTCTGACGACTGCCTCTTGGTCCAAGTATAGGTTTCGCATTGCTGTTGTTTGTTATTATTATGTGCCGTCGAGTTGCCTGTGACTCATAACGACCCTATGTACAACGGCCCTAAACTCTGTTCTGTCCTGTGCCAATC
>NW_006399815.1:12105639-12111763 GCF_000299155.1 Elephantulus edwardii | reverse complement strand
TCCCAAGAATAGTACTTGAAAAATAAGAATTATAAGTGAAGAGAGAAGTATAAAGAGGAATTGTGTTGGAATATGAAAAATTACCTTGAACACCAAGAAAGGGAGTTTGATTTTTGTTTTGTGTTGTTGTTAAGTTCCATCAAATTGCAGATGATTCATAGCAACCCTATGAATAAAAGAACTAAAGTCTTGTATAACTTTCATCGTTTCTCTACGTTCTTAGGTTTTTGGAGGCAAGCTATTTCGGAAGAGGATGCCACTCCTGCTTCCAAGCTTGTTTTAATTGGGAAACTCCACTAAACACTGTCTACCATGGGTAACCATTATTGCATTTGACACATCAGTCATCACAGCAACCTACGCATGAAAAGTTACCACCAAAGATTTTTAACAATTTGTTGTTGTTGTTGTTGTTGTTGCAGAAATTGGCCCTTGTAATTTCAAGATTAGCTATCGAATGATATTGTTATTAGGTGCTATGGAACCAGCTATGACTTTATAGTGATCCTATGAGTAACACGTCTGAACCTGACCAATCCTGTGTCATCTTCATGATCTTGATGCATTATCAATATGCTTGAGCCCATTGTCACAGTTACTGTGTCAATTCATCATGTGACAGGAATTTTTTCCTCTTATTCAAATTTTTGGGAATAACGAATGCAGAATAGGACTACCCATCTACATTTCTCTAATTTATTGGCATTTATTGAATAATTTATGTCATTCTTTATGTATATTGTATGGAATAAACCAAAGCATACTAAAACATAGTGGCAGTTCTCAAGGACTATCTACAAAAATGGTTAATAGTTCTTAGCATTCTTATAGAATAGGCAACATGTTGAGTTTTTCAAGATTTTAACCATATTAACATTTCTATTAAAAAATTACTTGCATCAGAGAGCTGGATAATGACTAAAAATGATAGAAGAATAATTGATGCCTTTGCGTTGTGGTGCTGGAGAAGAGTCTTGAACATACCATGTACTCCCAAGAAAACAAATTGGTCTTTTTTGGAGAGGGTGAGACCACGTTCCTCCTTGACGGCTAGGATTTTAAAGATCCGTCTCACATACTTTGGGCATTTGGCCAGGAAGGTCAATTCTTGGAGGATATTATGCTCAGAAGGGTGGAGGGACAGCAGATGAGAGGAAAACCCTGGATGAGGTGGACTGATATAGTAACTAGGACAATGGGGGTAGGAGTCAGGGAGACTGGCTCAGGATAGGGCTGACTGCAGAGCTGTTGTACATAGGGTCACTATGAGTTGTAGATGACTAAATGACATATAGCAATATCAAAGCAACAGCATGAAATAAATATTATTAATATAGTTATCATTCTTTTTACCACTTGACTGGTGACTAAGCTAAGTTCACAGTCAATGAATGTCAGATTTAGGACCCAACCTTAACCTGGAAGACGTGGCAACTTTTCTTTCCTTTTCTTAAATTTTATTTTATTAATTTTAATGAACATTTACAGAGATTTTGGATTTCCATTCATTTATTGTTGCATTTTTCTCCCTGTTCACCTTGCCCCTCAGTTCGCTCTTCTCTTTGAAAAGTAAAAGAAAAATTCCTTCATTGCATCTTTTCTATATAACAATAACAACAGCCATAGATTTTTGAACGGCAAATATTGTATTATGATGAATGGTCAATAAGTTGAATAAAAAAAGACTTTAGGTTTTCGAATCCCTGGTTGAACAAATGGGTAATAGTATCAGTGCTAACTGAAAAGTTGGAGAGTGGGATCTCCAGAGGCTTCTCACAGTAAGGATTTATAATCTGTTTATGAAACGTCAGTTGCTGAAAAACTGTGAAGCACAGCTCTCTAAAATGAATCCGAGGAGTCATGGTTTAATGGTTTTGAATACTCACCAGGAAAAAGGAACTTTTTTTAATATCTAAAAGGAATTCCAAGTAGAGGAGGCAGCCCATCTTATTGTACAAGATACTGATGGCTTCACCAATGAGAATAAAGGAATAGGAAACACTATGGTTACCAGTTACAAGAAAGTGAAAGCAATCTCAGGGTCTCCAAAACCAAAACAGTCACTTTGACACCAGATTTTAATAAACTTGACTCAAACTATGAAAATCATGTCGTTCAAAGTTTAGTCCTCAGAACAACAGCATCAGTCTTACCAGGAAACATGCTAAAAATATGACTATTTCTGACCTTCTATATGAGAATCTCTAGAAATGGAGCCTAAGAAAATGTGTTTTAAGCAAGTTCTCTAAGTAAGTTTGAAGAGCACTGTATTAGAACAACAGCCTGCAAAAAAACCCAAAAAACCTCGAAACAAACAAACAAAAAAACCCTTATGATGCTAATATGAGCTTTCCCAGAGAAAGCAAAATGAAGAAACCAAGCTACGATTAAACAGAATTAAAAATGGATGATATATTCTCTGTCTTAGTCTCAGATGTGTGGTGGAAGTCTGAGAAACAAATTGAAGTGGGACATAACTTAAGTAGGATCATGGAGAAAATGAAGCTCTCTCATTTAAGTAAAGCTGAGTTTGAACACAAAGTCAGAGCACATTACACAGTGGGTTAAAAGAGGTCAGGATGGTATGAATCAAGGCTCAAAGCTAAATTAAATAAATATCAAGGCCGACTTGCATAGTCAGGAGCCAATGATCCTGAACCAAAGAACCACTATTTTAGAGAGAAACTAAAGATGTAAGAACCATAGCCAAGGGTCTGAAGTTGAATATGAACTATTTATTTGAAAACTAGCATCTAAGATCTTTCATCCTAATTCGAGGTTGCTAATTTACCATCCTTCACAGTCTTGTCTTTTTATACAAGACATATTTTACTGCTGATCTATTCATCTGTGACTTCAAGAAATATTTCTGGAACCCTTACATATCAACAATAAATATTAAAGATACAGAGGTAAATGAGATAAAGGTAGGCACTGCCACCAAATGGGTCGGGTTTTAGATCCTCATACAAAGGCATATTATATTTCAATTGCCCTAAATTTCACTTGAGGAATAAAATGCAAGTGTTGTGAGAACTACAGAACAATCAACTCACCTTGCAAAAAGAAAGGGTAGAGGATCAGACAAGTTTTCCAGAAAAGTTAATTAAAAGTGATACTCAATGATGAGATGAGTTACCTAAGAAAAGTATTAGAGAAAGTATTTTAGACAAAGGAGTAACCTATGCAAGCAAAGAATATGCATGAGGGTGAAACAGGAGGAAATATGGTGACTGGATGTATCAAATGAAGGAAGAAATAGCACAAAGGGAAGCTAGCAAAGATATGGGACCTGATGTGATTTGTTCAAGACACAGAATAACATCCTTATTGAAATGAGAAAACATTGCAAAAGCTTTAACTAGTTAATAACATGACTTAACCTGCATTTAAAACAATAAAACAACTTCCTGAGTACTATTGATGTTGCTCGATAATTTCCACATTCTGTTGCTCACATTTTTTTTTAGAATGAGAAATTACTTGCTATACATCAGAGAGCTGGATAATGACTAAGGATGACTTTGATGCCTTTGAGTTGTGGTGCTGGAGAAGAGTGTTGAATATACCATGGGCTGCCAAGAAAACAAATAGGTCTGTACTGGAGAGAACAAAAACAAATTTCTCCTTGGAGGCAGCATTTTGAAGCTCTTTCTCACATACTTTGGACGTGTGACCAGAAGGGACCGATCCTTGGAGAAAAACATCATGCTTGGAAGGCAAGTGGGACAGCACAGGTGAGGAAAACCCCGGATAAGATTAATTGATACAGTAACAAGGACAATGGGGTAAGCATGTAGGAGTCAATGTGCCTGGCTCAGGACAGGCCAGTCTTCAGAACTATCTTACGTAGGGTCGCTATGAGTCCACTTCAACAGCACATAATAACAACATGGATCTTTTCTAGTCAGCTAGCCAGATAACTCTCTCCTAATTTCTTGCCATTGACTAGTAAATACATCCAGGGATCCATCTGTTTATTGAAAGATTTTTACCTTTCGTCAATACTTTCAGTGTAGCTTAAGCAACTTTTTTCATTACTATTGAGTCTTGATCATATGCTACTTCCTGAAATGTATCAAAGTTGACCAATTCGTTTTTGTACAGTTACTGTCTATTCTTTTCACCTTCTTTAGGTAATTCCTGCATCACTCAAGATTTTGATCATTGAAGCATTCAGTATTGCAACTCAAGGATTTAATTTTTTCTTCAGTTCTTTATGCTTGAGAGTTGCCAAGCATGTTCTTCCCTTTTGATTTTCCAACACCAGCTCATTGAATATTTTTTTATGATGTTTTGTATTCTCTAGCAGCTGTTGTTAAATCATTAGTTTATCTCCTTACTGTGGAACTTCTTCCCTTTGCTTTTTCTTCTTGACTTTCTAATTAGTGCAGATTTCCTTCCCTTTGTTTTGGCCTCTTTGAAGTTTCAGAGTCACTTCTATTCTTTTCTTTCTCCCCTATCTTGTAATGACCTTTTGGGTTTTTCCTGGATGATATCCTTGATGTCATCCACGACTCATCTGGTTTTTCTTCAAAGTAAACTCTTGCTGAAGATTATATAAAAAGCTGCTTGGAAAATATGACGATAAAGAATGAAGACAAATTTTAGCTAGTTTTAGGAGAGAATATGGCAGAAAGAATGTCATTGTTCATGTCAGATTGGGCTTGGCTCAAAACAGGGACTTCCAGGAAAACGTTCAATTGTGTTTTATTGACTATAAAAATGGCATTTGTTAGTGTAGATCATCACAAATTATGGATAACATTGAGAAGAATGGAAATCCCAAAACATTTATTTGTGCTATGTGTAACCTATACAAAGATCAAGAAGGTGTCAAAACAAGAGAACATGGCATGGTTTAAATCAGGAAAAGTGTGCATCAGTGTTGTATCCTTTCTTCATACCTATTCATTCCTTATGCTGAGAAAATAATTTGTGATGCTGAACTCTATGAAGAAGAATATGATGTCATCCTTAGAGAAAATCTTATTAATAAGCTGCACGATGCAGATAGCACAACCTTTCTTGCATAAAGTGAAAAAGCCTTGAAGCACTTATTGCAGAAGATCAAAGACTATATAGTCTTCAATATGAATTACATCTCAACATCAAGGAAACAAATATTTTCACCAATAGGTCAATAGACCACATCATGATAGACAAAAGTTTTGGGTTGTCAAGGATTTAATTTTATTTGGTTCTATAATCAACACTCATGGTAATAGCTAGCAAGCAAGAAGTCAAAAGATATGTTGCATTGAAAGGCTCTTTTTTCAAGGACCTCTGAAGTGCTAAAGTACAGTGATATTAGTTTAAAGATTAAGATGTGATCCATCCAAGTCATTGTATTTTCATTTGAAAATTGAAATTTGAAAGCTGGACAATGAGTATGGATGACTATAGAATAATTGATGCCTTTGACTTGTGATGCTGGTAAAGAGTGTTATATATACTACTGACTACCAAAAGAATAGTCTGTCTTGGAGGATGTGCCACCAGAGTCTTGGAGGCAAAGATGGTGAGACTTCTTCTCACATGCTTTAGACATGTTTTCAGGAGAGGTCAGTTCTTGAAAACAACATCAGTGTGGAAGGTTAGAGAATGAGAGGAAAATCTTCAACAAGATGAAGTGACAGTGACAGTAACAATTATTTTGAATATATTAAAGATTTCTAGGATGGAACAAGATCAGACAAGGTTTAGATCTGTTATTAGGATTGCTAGGAGCCATGGGCCATGTGATGGCACCTAACAACAACAACAACAATATACAGTGCTGTTTGACAGACATTTCCAAGGGACATCTTTTAGGTTTCTGCAATAATTCAAGCAAAAGATGCTGATAGTTTGTATTGAGTTAATGGAAGTTACTAGACAGCAAAGCAGATAGACTCATATATATTTAATATTGGTCATAAAGGAAGAAGAAAGTAACAAAAGGCATGAAAGTTTCTGCTATGAGCAGTTGAATGGAGAGTGATAGTTTTTACTATACTGAAAGTGTTTTAGGAATATATAATTGGGAGGCAATGAACTACCTGAGTTTAAAATGTTTTTGAAATGTTCAAGGTATAAAGCATACAACTGGTTTAATGGATCTGGAGTTATAATTTGGCTGATA
>NW_006399815.1:12103318-12105089 GCF_000299155.1 Elephantulus edwardii | reverse complement strand
CTCAGAATCAGCGACAGTTTGTTATAGTCCACACAGTCAAAAACCTTTGCATAGTTAATGAAGCACAGATAGACATCCTTCTTATAGTCTCTATTTTCTGCCAAGATCCATCTAACAGTAGCTATAATATCCCTAGTACCACGACCTCTTCGCAATCCAGCCTGCACACCTGGCAGTTCTCTGTTGACATATTGTTCCAAATGTTTTTGGATAATTTTCAGCAGAATCTTACTTGCATGTGGTATTAATGATATTGTTCGATAATTTCCACACTGTGTTGTGTCACCTTTCTTTGGAATGGGAGCAAATATCGGTCTTTTCCAGGCATTTGGTCAGCTGGCTGTCCTCCAGGTTTCTTGGCACAACTTAGCACATCCAGGGCAGCGTCTATTTGTTGAAGTAAATCAATTGGTATGCTGTCTACGCCTGGAGCCTTGTTTTTTGCCAATTCCTTCAGAGTAATTTGAACTTTCTCCTTCATCACTGTAGGCTCTTGCTCATATGTTATTTCATTAAATTCCTCTGAGTCAGCCAAATCTTTCTGATACAGTGACTTTGTGCACTCTTTCCATCTTCTTTTTATACATACTGGATCATTCAACATTCTACCCAAACTATCTTTAAGTATTGCCACCCGTGGCTTGAATTTGTTTTTCAACTCCTTCAGTTTAAGAAACGCTGAACGAGTCCAGCCCTTTTGATTTTCTGACTCTAGCTCTCTGCACATTTCATTATAGTATCTTGCTTTGTCATCCTGAGCTGCCTTTTGAAATTTTCTATTCAGATCTTTGATTTCTTGATTTCTTCCTTTAGCTTTGGCTTCTTGGCTCTCTAATGCAGTACTCAGAGTCTCATCTGACATCCATCTTGGTTTTTTCTTCTTCTTTAGCCTTTGTAATGATCTTTTGCATTCTTCATGGATGATTTTCTTGATATCCTCCCAGAGCTCATTTGGTCTATGCTCATTGGTGCTCAAGGCCTCAAACCTGTTCCTGAGATGATTTTGAAATTTGAGTGGGACAGACTTAAGGTCAAGTCTTCCTTTCTATGGACTTGATTTAATTTTCCTCAACTTCTGGCTTGAATTTGCATATGTGTAGTTGGTGGTCTCTCCCATAATCAGCACCCGGCCTGGTTTTTACTGCTGATATTCAGCTTCTCCACTAAGTCTTTCCACAAATGTAATCAATTTGATTCCTAAGCATGCCATCAGGTGAGATCCATGTGTATAGCCTCTGTTTATGTTTCTTATAAAAGGTATTAGCAATGAATAAATCATTGAATGTGCAGAACTCTATCATTCTAACCCCAGCCTCATTTCACTCACCGAGCCCGTATTTTACAGCTACTGATCCTTCTTCCCTGTTCTCAACTTTTGCATTCCAGTAGCCCATTATTATCAATGCATCTTGATTGCATGTTTGATCAATTTCTGACTGCAAAAGTTGGTAGAAGTCTTCTATTTCCTCCCCTTTGGCTGTAGTTGATGGTGAATATAATTGAATGGTAGTGGTATTCGCTGGACTTCCTTGTATGTATATGGCTATTATCCTGTCGCTCACTACATTGTATTTCAGGTTAGATTTAGAAATGACTTTTTAAATTATGAAACCAACCCCATTTTTTTCTCACCTTTTCATCCCCAGCATAGTAAATCATATGATCATCTGATTCAAAATGTCCCAAGAATGTTGTTGTTGTTGTTATGTGCCATCGAGTCATTTGTGACTCATAGTGACCCTATGTACAAAAGCCCTAAACCATGCTCTAT